>NC_044990.1:65365972-65515896 GCF_008728515.1 Papio anubis | reverse complement strand
GGGCGCCTGTAGTCCCAGCTACTCGGGAGGCTGAGGCAGGAGAATGGCGTGAACCCGGAAGGCGGAGCTTGCAGTGAGCTGAGATCCGGCCACTGCACTCCAGCCTGGGCAACAGAGCAAGACTCTGTCTCTAAAAAACAAAACACAAGCCAGGTGCAGTGGCTCAAGCCTGTAATCCCAGCACTTTGGGAGGCCAAGACGGGCGGATCACGAGGTCAGGAGATCGAGACCATCCTGGCTAACACGGTGAAACCCCGTCTCTACTAAAAAAATACAAAAAATTAGCCAGGCGTGGTGGCGGGCGCCTGTAGTCCCAGCTACTCGGGAGGCTGAGGCAGGAGAATGGCGTAAACCTGGGAGGCAGAGCTTGCAGTGAGCTGAGATCCAGCCACTGCACTCCAGCCTGGGTGACAGAGCGAGACTCCGTCTCAAAACAAAAAAAAACAAAAAAAAACAAAAAAAAAAAACTTTGGCTGTCTGCACTCAGTCTGGGACTCTAACAGTTTCAGTTTTCCAATTTGCAAAATGAGTAGGATAACAGTACCTACTTCACAGATTCTAGACAGTATTAAATTAATTAATACGTGTAAAATAGCTAGACAATGTCAGGTTCATAAAACTATGAATTTTTTTGTAATTTTATAAAGTACATAAATGGTGTAGTTAGAGAAACAGATGTTTGTATTGCTACTTTGCTATCAGCTTGCACCTAGAGCATATATCGTCCATCTTAACAGCCTTTATAAAATATCTAGGAAATAGAGCTGATAAGATCTATTTTGAAATATGTGGAAAAGTTGCATGTAAGAAAGGTGCATCTTAAAATATGGAGAAAAATCTAATTTGCAATTTGTTGAAAAATTGTCCTATGAGTCAGATGTTGTCGTATGATTGACAAGATTGACAAATTTTTGTGCAGTACAACAAAAAAAGTGGGAAAAGTCTTGGAAAATACTGACAAATTGTATAACACATATTGAACAATTCTTTATAAAGAGTTTCTAAAATATAAATAAGAACAAGACCAACAATCCAGTAAATCATCCCAAGATAAACAGCAGTTTCATACAAACATCCACATACACACACAACAGAGATATGTAAATAGTCCTAATGTATAAAATAATGTTGAATCCTGCTTTTAATTAGAATTGAGCAAAGTAAAATATTCTAAGATCCCATTAATTATCTATGACATTGACAAAAGTGCAATAATTTGATAGCATATTCTGTTGGGAAACTTGTGGTTAAATGAGTAAATTCATGTGTCCCTTGTCTAAATGCAAAATAATAGAAGCACTGTGAAGAGAGAGATTTGACAGAATCTTCCAAAATGACATAGGCATTCACATTTTCCACCAGTAAAAGTATTTCAGGAATATATTTCTAACATGCATTCACAATAATACATTTAGACATGTACAACAGTTTAGTTCCTGTATATTTCTTATGGAAAATGACTGAAAACAACTCAAATATACAACAAAAAACAGGGTGAAACCCTCTGTATGCCTTTTCTTAAAAAAAAAAAAAAAACCCTGAGTGACCTTGTGCAAGTTAAGTAGCCTCAGACTATATTTATTTGCAAAATTAGTCAGATCAACTCAATAATTGATTTGATGATTGCAGTGAGCTGAGATTGCGCTACTGCTCTCTAGCCTGGGTGATGGAGCCAGACCCTGCCAACAACAGCAACAACAAACCTACATAGATTAATTTCCAGTAGATAATAATATGCTGTTTTCTATTTAAAACATTGAATTACTTTAATAATACAATCTTATAATTTATTTTTTAAGTGTGGTTAACAGTTTTGCATATAAAAACACAATGTTGAAATATAGCCACCAAACCCTTCTAATAGTAATTAATTGAAACAAGATTTGGCACTAGTTCTGCTAGTTGATTAGAGACTCAAGTCACATCAATTTTTTTCTATTGCAGTTTCCTTCCCTCTAATTCAGGAATAATGGTAGTAACTGATAAATCTACCACATGTTTTCTGTGAGGACTAAGTGAGTTCATTTAAGTGAAGTGCTGAAAACATTGCCTGATGCACAGTAAACAATGAATATGGTAATTATTATTATTTTCATTGATAAATAATAGTTGTTACAAACAAGCCCTCCTGTGAGACTGTAATGAATTCACTCTCTCCAGTCTTAGTCATCTGACCTAAAGAAATCAAGACCTACTTCAAACTGTATTTTTTAAAAAAAGTAGTTTCCAAACTTTGCAATTCACTGTTATCCTTGTCCTTTATTGGCCAGAAGACACTCGCTTTTATCTCTTGCCTCCTCCTAACTGTCCTGCAGAAGCACTTTTCTGATAACATGGAAGCAATTCAATTTCTTCTCCAAGGACTTGTAAAGCATCACTGGATGTTCACTAAATTTTCACTTAGGGAAAATGGTAGAGATTGTTCAGCCCTAACACTAATAATTCAACAATTTTCCCATTTAATGACACTGTTACTTATTATCTCTGATGCCAAACTCCTACACTCATTCATTTTAGTAACCAAGGAGCGCAATGACTTGGTCAAGTTAATGAGAGTAAAGCTTTAAAATCCCCCTTGTTATTTATCACAAGAGTTCTGGTGCTTTTGGATTCAGAAGCAAAACCACTGCCACCCTGATGTCTTGGTTATCACACGACCTCATGTCTTGCCTCCTAATGAGTAACTCTCTGCTGCCACTACACTCTGCCACAACCTCCCACTCCACCATTTTTCTGTTCTGCCATCACTAATACTGGGTAGAGGCCAAGATTCCTCAGTGAAGCTTTAAACAGCTTTTCCTCCAAGAGTATTGTGTGTTGTTTAATTCCCGTTATAGCCTTCAGTGGCACCTTAGAGATAGCTCTGCTACCTAATCTCCCCACCTTAAGGAGAGGAGTAAAAGAATAATAAACAGAAATTACTAAGTCGCACAATTTTCCTCCACTGATAAAGTTTAATTACATATGTTCCCAAGGGGTTAGCCACAATGAGTAGCTCATTTGTCTCCGTAGAAGCATTACACCTTAATTTTAACTCTCCTTCTCAGAATATGACCACAGAGGGGAGAAGGAAAAATAATGGAAGGCAACCTACATCTGTAAGGATCTTCTGATATCCGAATACCCTCTAAGCATACCCACTCCAAAAAGAAGAGCTAAATATTTATACCCAGTCTTCTAAAGTCATCTCTAGGAAGAATTTGTCAGTCTCTGAAAGATATGATTAACGTATTATTTTCCGAGAAGAAGTTATCTCTGATTTTTATAAATCTAATTACTTTTGAGGTGACAGATAAAATTGTATGTATTTACTGTGTACAGCATGATGTTTTGCAGTATATAAACATTGTGGAATGACTAAACCTAGCTAGGTAACATGCACATTACTTCACTTAGTTATCGTTTTTGTGGTGAGAACACTTTACATACACCCTATTAGCATTTTTCAAGAATACAATATATGCACCCAAGGGAAAACTATTTATCCATAACAAAGAAGGAAATTCTGTCATTTGCAACAATATGTATGAACCTGGAGGACGTTAAGTGAAATAACCAAAGCATAGAAAGAAAAATACTGAATGATCTCAGTCATGTGTGGAATCGAAAAAGTTCATCTCCTAGAACTAGAGAGTAGGCTGGTGGTTACCAAGGACTGAGGTGGTTGGGGAACAGCGGATTGGGCAGATGTTGGTCAAAGGATAAAAAATTTCCCTTAAGAAGAATAAATTCAAGAGATCTATTTTAAAAGATGGTCACTATACTTCGTAATACATTGCATTCTTCCTAAATTTCTCTCCATAGTCTACATTCATTGAATACAAATAATTAAATCTAAAGGCCCTGCTAACCAAAGTGTTTCTTAAAAATGTGTTAATTTGTGATTTTTTTTCAAAATGTATCTAGAAAATATGTCAGTTATGTAAGCTTTAAGGGAACAAAATATCTTCTTTTACTTGACAAATCTTGTGTTATAGTGTGATTGAAATTTACAAAGATAAGTTATAATTTAAGAAAACATTGTTGGGTTGCACCACTTTTAACATCCCTATTTGTAAATATCACTACTTTTTGAATTTTTGTATTTTTACTTATGAATACATAATAGTGGCACATATTTTTGGGATTCATGTGAAATGAACATTTCATTGATTTGCAGCTTTTTATAAATTTTTATAAAATTGCATTTTTTGTAACTTTTATGTATCTTTTGTAAAATTATGTACATTATAGTTTTTATTTTCATTAAAATGTGTATTTTGATTTTATTATAATAAAACTTAATACACATTCATAATGTAAATAGTAACTATTCTTTACGATCCCTTTTAGCATTGACAATGCCTCAATGTTAAAGATAAATGTCTTTATTTCTTTTTTAAAAATTTAAAGTATCATTATGGATACATAATAGTTGTATGTATTTATGGAGTAGATGTGATATTGTGATATAGGCATCATTGTATAATGATAAAATAACTGTAATTGGGATATCAATCACCTCAAACATTTACCATTTTTGTGTGTGTTAGGAAGATTAGGAATATTCCAATTTCACTCTTTTGGTTATTTTAAAATATCTAATGTATTATTGTTAACTATAGTTGTCATATTGTGCTACCAAGGAGTAGATCTTATTCATTGTAGCTAACTATATTTTTGTGCCTATTAACCATCATCACTTTATCCTCTCCTCCCCACTACTCTTTCTAGCTTCTAGTAACTAACATGCCATTCTTTCTCATTGAATTCATTTTTTTTTTTAGCTCCCACTAAAGAGTGAGAACATGTGAGATTTGTCTTTCTGTACCTAGCTTATGCCACTTAACAAAATACCTTTCAGCTCCATACAGTATTTTAATACTTTTATGGCTGAATAATGTGGCATTGTGTATATGCACCACCTTTTCTTTATTCATTCACTCACTGATGGACACTTAACTTGATTCTATATCTTAGCTATTGTGACTAGTGCTGCAATAAATATGGGAATGCAGACATCTTTTTGATATCCTGGCTTCCTTTCTTTTGGATACATACTCAACAGTGGGATTGCTGGATCATATGTAGATCTATTTATAGTTTTTTGAGGAAATCCCATACTGTTTACCATGGTGACTATATTAATTTACATTCACTAACAGTGTATGAGGAGAAATAATTTTACTTTCTGCACATCCTCACCGGCATAAATTATTGCTTGTCTTTGGATAAAAGTAATTTTAACTGGGTTGAGATAATATCTCATTATACTTTTGATTTGCATTTTTCTGATCGTTAATGTTGAGCATTTTTTAAATATACGTGTTGGCTACTTGCATGTTTTCTTTTGAGAAGTGTCAGTTTAGACTTTTTGCCAATTTTTAATTAGATTTGTTTTCCTATTGGGTTGTTTGAGCTCTTTATATATTCTGGTTATAAATGCCTTGTTAAATAGGCAGTTCACAAATATTTTCTCCCATTCTGTGGGTTATCTCTTGACTTTGTTGTTTGTTTCCTTTGTTGTGCAGAAGCTTTTTAGCTTGATGTGATCCCATTTGTCTATTTTTGCTTTGGTTGCCTATGCTTCTAAGTTCGTATTAAAAAATTGTTTTTAAGACCAACGTCCTATAGTATTTCCCCAATACTTTCTTCTGATAGTTTCAGTTTCAAGTCTTAGGTGGAGGCCTTAAATCCATTTGACTACATTTTTGTACATAATGAGAGATAGGGGTCTAGTTACGTTCTTCTGCATATGGATATCTAGTTTTCCAGTACATTTATTGAAGAGACTGACAATTCCCCAATATATAATTTTTACATCTTTGTCATAAATAAGTTGTCTGTAAATGCATGGATTCATTTCTGGGTTATCTATTCTGTTTGAAAGGTTGTTATATAATAAAAAGGGATAAATTCAGCAAGAATATATAACAATTATAAATATCTATGCATTCGATACTGGAGCACCATAATGATTTTATCATTATACAATGATGCCTCCATCACAATATCACATCTACTCCATAAATACATACAGCTATTATGTATCCATAATGATATTTTAAATTTTTAAAAAAGAAATATAAAGCAAATATTATCAGAGCTAAAAAGAGATATACAATATATTACAATAAAAGCAGGGGGCTTCAATACCCCACTTTAATCACTGGATGTATCATCCATATAGAAAATCAACAAACAAACAGTGGACTTAATGTGTGGTCTAGACCTAATGGACCTAATAGAAATTCGCAGAATATTTTATCCAACAGCTGCAGAATATACATTCTTCTTCTCAGCATTCTCAAAACATAGAACATTCACAAAAATAGATCTCATATTAGGCCACAAAAGAATCCTTAAGAAATTTAAAAATATTAAAATCATATCAAATATCTTCTCTCACCACAACAGAATAAAACTAGAGATCAATAACAAGGGGAACTTTGGAAATTTTGCAAAGAAATGGAAATTAAACAATACACTCTTGAATGAAAACTGGGCTATTGAAGAAATTAGCAAGAAAATGAAAAATTTTTTAAACAAATGAAAATAGAAACACAGCATGCCAAAACTTATGATATACAACAAAAGCAGTACTAAGAGGGAAGTTTATAGCAATAAACACCTATGTAAAAAAAAGTTTTAAAGAACTTCAAATAAATATTCTAACTATGTATCTTAAAAAACTATAAATGCAAGAAAAAAAAAATCCAAAAGTAGTAGAAGAGAAGAAATAATAAATATCAGAGGAGAAATAAATAAAATTGAGACTAATACAAAAGATCTGCAAAATGAAAAGTTTTTTTCTAAAAGATAAACAAAATCAACAAAGTTTGAGCCAGACTAAAGGAAAAAAGAGAGAAGGACCAAATAATTAAACCAGAGATGAAAAAAGAGATATTATAACTGATAACCTGGGAATTCAAAGGATTATTAGAGACTATTACAGCAACTTTTTGTTTTTTTAAATGAAGTTTCACTGCTCAGGCTGGAGTGCAATGGTGCAATCTCAGCTAACCACAACCTCCGCCTCCTGGGTTCAAGTGATTCTCCTGTCTCAGCCTCCTGAGTTGCTGAGATTACTGGCACCCGCCACCACGCCCAGCTAATTTTTTTATTTTTAGTAGAGGTGGGGTTTCGCCATGTTGATCAGGCTGGTCTTGAACTCCTGACCTCAGGTGATCCACCTGCCTCAGCCTCCCAAAGTGGAGGGATTACAAGCATAAGCCACTGCACCTGGCCTACAGCAACTATTAATATATACCAATAAATTGGAAAATCTGATATAAAAGAATAAATTCCTAGATATATACAACCTACCAAGATTGACTCATGAAGAAATCCAAAACACGAATAAACCAATAACAAGTAATGAGATAGAAGTAAAATGGGAGATTTCCCTGATTCCCCTTGAGGGACAGGACATGCGAGAGGAGTGTGGCTCACCTGTTAGGTTGCCCCACCATGCAAACTCCTAGAGAGAGCATGCAGTCAGGCAGATGCAGAGGCAAAGGTGAGTGCTTTGGGCTCTCAGTCCTCTGGTAGCTTCTAGGGGTGAGTGTCTACGACTCCTTAAGCCCTAGCGGGCATGTGTTGAAGTGTGCTCCTTTAGCTTTACTGTCTGCAGACAGCTTGTGTTTTAATCAGCTCAATGGATCCTGCCTTATCGCAAGGGCAATGTGCCAGTGTGACATCCTTATGTACCCCGAGGTCTTTCCCAATGTCCCAAAAGAATCAGATCATGTTCAAGGTCAAAGGATGAGTGCAGGGTTTTATCGAGTGGTAGAGGTGGTCCTCAGTGAGATGGATGGAGAGCCAGAAGGAGTGAGGGAATGGGAAGGTGGCCTTCCCCT
The DNA here is from genome assembly GCF_008728515.1 of Papio anubis. NCBI lineage: Eukaryota > Metazoa > Chordata > Mammalia > Primates > Cercopithecidae > Papio > Papio anubis. The sequence goes on along the minus strand of NC_044990.1, from coordinate 65,508,058 downwards.
GGAGTTGGGCCACCCAGCAGCTGACTCTTTTCTGAACGTCCATGGGTGAACTCACCTTAGTTCCCAGACATCCCTCCTATTTTCTCTTTCTCTGCAGCATCTTTCCGTTGTCATTGATTTGCTGGTCTACTGGTTCACTGATCTGCTGGTCTGCTTGCCTCCTCTTTTCCTCACTTGTGGGTCTCATCTGGAGTTTGGGAATCAGGGTTTATATAGGGAACAACAGGGTGTGTGTTGGGCCAAAAGGCAACTTTTTGGGTGTGAAAACAGAAATGCCTGTCCTCATTTAGAGCCAGGGATCTTCAGGCATGAGGGTGGGGCCTTTGCCAAAGAACTGCCCGCTTCTACCCAGTATTTCCCTGTCTCTGTTACTGTAAGAAACAATGATAAAAAGTTTTCATTTAAAGAAAATTGTAGGACTTGATAGCTTCACTACTGAATTCTATCAAACATTTAAAGAACTAATGCTCATCCTACTCAAACTATTAAATATTGAGGAGGAGGAAATACTTCCAAACACATCCTACCAGGCCAGTATTACCCTTATACGACAACCAGACAATGACTAAAAGCAGAAAACAAGTAAATATATCTCTGATGAACATAGCTGCAAAAATTCTCAACACAACACTAGAAAATGAATTCAACACATTAAAATGATCATTCATCATGATCAAGTGAGTTTCATCCCACGGATGCAAGCATGGTTCAACATATGCAAAGCAATAAATGCGATACAACATATCAACAGAATGAAGGACCACAGCCTTATGACCATTTCAATTGATGCTAAAAAAAAGCATTCAATAAAATTCAACAGTTCTTCATGATTAAAAACTCTCAAAAAACTGGGTATAGAAGCAATATACCTCAACACAATAAAAGTCATAGATGACAAATCCACAGCTAGTGTTGTACTAACCAGGGAAAAACTGAAGACTTTCCCCTAAGATCTAGAACAAGACAATGATGCCCACTTTTGCCACTTTTATTCAACATAGTGTGGCAGGACCTAGCAAGAGCAACTAGACAACAGAAAGAAATCAAGTATATCCAAATTGCAGAAGAGTAAGCCAAATGATCCTTTTTAAAATATCTTCATTTCAGACATAAACCACAATATTTGAATGGGATATCCAATTAAAAAAATGTATAGATAGTTTTATTCAGAAGTTGTCATGCATATAAAACTATATAAGAAGTAACAAATAAGTTGTGAGTGTGTAACAAAGCTCAGTTTAAAGAGAGGATAAAACATGTAGGTGTACCTAAGTAATACTCAGGCATGTAGGTATTATTTCTAGAGGTGAAAATATTTAAAAGTCCAATATTAATATCAGTGCTTTCTATTTTATAAATAATCATTGCATGTCATTTCCTAAAGGCAATTGTTGATACTGAAAATTCCAAGCCTGTATAGAAATTATATTATTGATAGGGATAAGAAAAATTAATTAATGCCCATGTGTTCTAATTTTCTCACCAGTGAATGAAAATAGTGATAATGAGTCTATCTTACATAGTTACCTTGAGGACTATATAATTTAGCAAAATCTTTAGGAACCACAGAGTATCATATAACATAAATATAGGCAAATAAGTTATTTGAATTCCTCTTTTAAATTTGCAAATGGGTAAAGTCAAGCACAGATAGCTTTATTTACGTTTTTAATTCAAAATAATAATAATAAGTACTATAGGTAACGTGAACCTCTGAAAAGCAATCTTTTGTGACAACCAGATTGCACAATGTCATGATTCATTGATTCACTTTAGAATAGTATATTTCAAATATATACGACGTAAATAAGACATTTAGTTTAGTTGATACATAATTTTTAGTTCTCCAGATACAGTTGGGACTGCCAAAAAAAAAAAAAAAAAAAAAAAAAAAACTAATGAAAAATGTAGCTTATTATGTTTTCCTAAACTGGGATCTTTTCCCCCACTAAATTTGACAAATATATATTTTTGAATTTACTTGCAAATTTCTAGTCTAAGAATATTTTGGTTATTCATGCGTACAAAGGAAATATTTTGAACAGTTTTACTCTAAGTTTTCTTGTCTCCATTTCAGTCGAAATAGATGCTACAGGCATGGCCAACTGGGGTTTTGAATAATGTTTCTTCAGCTGCCAAATTGCTGCATATAAACTTGATTGAGACCGATTTAGATTTGGATTCTGACTGACTACACTAAATGCGAGGAATGAAATTAAACGGAAAATTACAGTTCATTCTAGTTCATTCCAGCGGGAACAAGCACTGTTATAGATATTTCTGGTCTTGCTACTTGCAGCTTCAAGTAAATCAAGTGTTCACATTGGCCCATGTGAAAAATCCTCTTTGTCGTCTGACAACTTTCACATGTCTAAGGAAACAGAATAGATAAAATATAAATTCACAGGAGTAATCCAAACCAGAGTCATTATCCAAACCTCTCTTCAGAATGGCAGGGAACAAATGATACAAAAAGAAGATAGTAAAAAAGTAAGAATAATTTAGGCATTAAATGATAATTTCATCAAAGCTCATGTGGATCAATTTAATGTTTGTTCAAATTTCATTGTTGTTTTATCTGCTGACAGCCTTTAATGTATGTTAAGTACTAGTAAAAGAGAAAGTGACATACAAATACATCTACTTTTTTGTAACAAGGATTTGGTTTTACTTTTGAGATAAAACACTTTAGAGCAAGTTAGTTTTGCTGTGATATATATTAACATAAGTCAAAAAGCAAAGGGACCTAAAATGCTATATAGTTTGAGACATTTTGCCCCAATCCTATGCTGACATACGCTCTTCTCCTAAATTTCCCATAAAATAACTAAAGTTATTATAATATATTATATATTTCAATATTGTTTAAAGAAATTTATGTGATCTCATCTGAAAGAAAAAATAGCCTAATACAATCATTCAACAATTTATACACTAACATAACATCATATTGTACTCCAAAAATATATAGAAGTATTATTTTTCTCAGATAAAATATAATTTGTGAAAACAAACCTACTTTTTGTAGTCTGTTATAAAAACAACCAGATTTTCTTAGGGCAAATATGGATATGTTGTTTCAAACCCCACTTTTTTCATGTTAGTATATTATATATACTCTTCTGTAATTTGTTGTCATTGTTGTTTTAGTCAGTCTATCTTGCATTACTTTATATCAATACAGAGAGCTCCCTAAGTTTTTAAGATGCAGTATTCTTCATTGTGTAAGTATAACATATTTTATTTTTATTCGTTGAATCCCATATTGCAGCATTGTGAATCATCTTTTGCTATTATAAATAATGTTGCAATGAAGAGATCTATACATACATGATTATGTATATGTGCACTTATACCTACAGAATATGTTTTTAATGGTGGGTTGGTGATTCAATGGATAAATTCATGTTTAATATTGGTAGCTATTTCTAAGTTTGTTGCCACAATGGTTGTTTCATTTATACTCAAAACAGTAAAATATGAATGTCTATTTCCTTACAGCCCGGTCAATGGATTCTATTATTGTTAATTAAATATTTATCACAATTTTTATCACTTATTATTAATGTCTTTTTTTTTTTTTTTTTGAGATGGAGTTTCACTCTTGTTGCAATGGCATGATCTCAGCTTACTGCAACCTCCGCTTCCCTGATTCAAACGATTCACCTGCCTCAACCTCCTGAGTAGCTGGGATTACAGGCATGCGCCACCAGCCCCGACTAATTTTGTATTTTTAGTAGAGACGGGGTTTCTCCATGTTGGTCAGGCTGGTCTCAAACTCCAGACCTCAGGTGATCCACCCACGTTGGCCTCCCAAAGTGCTGGGATTACAGCCATGAGCCACTGCGCCTGGCTTAGTATTTTTTTTTTTTTTTTTAAGATAAAACAACGGCTATCTTTAAGAACAGTTATACTTGTGATTACACCTCTAGAGGAATAAGCCTCAAGAGTGTCACTCTCTGCCTATATTGAATGTCAGTGTGTGGTTCTAGCTGCAAAAGGTCCTTTTTTTTAATGGCCTCTAAATAATATCTCTCTCCTGGTTTTTGGTCATTTTCCCAAGAAAGATTCCCTGGGACATTGGTGCTCATGCATGCAAATCATCTGAGTATCTCAATATGTGTAGAATCCCAGGGTTTATATACCAATTAACCAAAATAGATACTGGAAATCTTAATTTTATGCAGGCAGGCCAGATGATTAATTTGTAGAAGTTCCATAAACTATACCTTGAGGGATACTGTTTTTTGAGCAATCATTAAATTAGCAACTGATTCTGTAATATTGCAAAACAATATTTATTTTTAATGGTTTCAAATTAAAGGTTTGGTGGTTGTCTCTTTCACACAAAATTCAAGATAAAAGAGTGGCATAAATGGTATCATTCTCTGAAAATTTGCCACTAAATCTATACTTACCTGAAATAGATTAAACTTTTCAGGATGTTGCAGGTGTCAAGAGATCCCACATCTACATGTATGGCTGACGCTTTGTATTATGTACCGATCACAGGTTTTATTCTTTCTTTTTAATAATTTTCTTCTAATCGATCTACATTCTTAATTGTGTCTCTAAGTCTGATTAGTACTAATGATTACATGTTTAGCTTAGGAGATCAATAAGATGTGCTACAGTCTCGATTCATTTACCCACAGTATATTCCACCCTCTGTTACACATCCTTTGAGGTTAGTTTTCAGAATGACAGATTTCTGAATATTACTGAATGGTTACATATGTGGGATGGCAGAGAGCATAGTGTCATCTGTGTGCGGATCAATATTCCATAGAAGTAAGGATATCACAGTCAATTCAGTGACATGGTCATAAGATCCCAAGTATTCGTAGAGAAGAGCAAGCTTTCATATGATCACTGGGATCTATGTTTCTTCCACCTACCACTGTGGCTGGTGCCACTCTTTACTCAGTGGCAATGTATGGTGGATTAGTTCTTTTCAGCATGTTCCTCTTGTATGATACCCAGAAAGTAATCAAGCGTGCAGAAGTGTCACCAGCGTATGGAGTTCAAAAATATGATCCCATTAACTCGATGCTGAATATCTACATGGATACATTAAATATATTTATACGAGTTGCAACTATGCTAGCAACTGGAAGCAACAGAAAGAAATGAAGTGACTCAGCGTCTGGCTTCTCTGCTACATCAAACATCTTGCTTGTTTAATGGGGCAGATATGCATTAAATAGTTCGTACAAGCAGCTTTCGTTGAAGTTTAGAAGATAAGAACATGTCATCATGTTTAAATGTTCCAGTAATGTGATGCCTCAGGTCTGCTTTTTTTTCTGGAGAATAAATGCAGTAATCGACTCCCAAATAAGCACACACATTTTCAGTTCTCATGTTTGAGTGATTTTAAAACGTTGTAGTGAATGTGAAAACTAAAGTTTGTATCATGAGAATGTAAGTGTGTTTTCTACTTTAAAATTTAGTAGGTTTGCTAAGTAGGTAAAATTTAGCAAACCTGTGTTTGCATAGTTTTTGGAGTGCAGAGTATTGTAATTAATGTCATAAGTGATTTGGAGCTTTGGTAAAGGGACCAGAGAGAAGGAGTCACCTGCAGTCTTTTTTTTAAATACTTAGGTCTTATCACGTATGTGATTGATTAGTGAGGAGCCAGTAAGAAACACCTGGGTATTTGGAAACAAATGATCATTGTTACATTCATCTGCTGAACTTAACAAAACTGTTAATCCTGAAACAGACACAGATGATGCATTCTCCTGCTGTTGCTTCTCAGTGCTGTCTTTCCAATATAGATGTGGTCATGTTTGACTTGTTAGGAGAGTACAGAATGTTAATCATACAGAGAATCCTTGATGGAATTATATATGTGTGTTTTACTTTTGAATGTTACAAAAGGAAATAACTTTAAAACTATTCTCAAGAGAAAATATTCAAAGCATGAAATATGTTGCTTTTTCCAGAATACAAATAGTATACTCATGAAAAAAAAAAAAAAAAAAAAAAAAGAACATGATGTATTCACCCAGCAATGCATTATATGAGAGTTTTCATCATAACAATTATTTTGTTCAACATATGTTCAACCAATATGTCATCTTCTGTTTTATTTCTTTACATCACGTTCAACTGACATGCAATTTAAGTATCATTTATTGACATGCAATTGAACACGATGTAAAGAAATAAAACAGAAGATGATATTTTGGTCGAACATAGAAAAATGTACCTTGTAATGAAGAAGAGAAGAAGGAAAAATATCATTATATGTTGAGCACTTGTTATATGCCCAGCCCTATGATAGGTGCTTTAGTAGTATAGTTATTAATTTCCAGCACTGGGAGTGTTAGTACAATTAAGATTTGGAGAGTACAATGTTTCAGTTATACAAGATGAATTAATCCTAAAATTCTACTGTACAGTGTAGTGCCTGTAGTTAACAATGCTATAATTGTATATTTTTAAAAAATGGTAGCAGAGTAGATACATTAAATATTCTAATCACAAAAATAATTAATAAGAAGGCATAGATTGTGTTTTATGGGGGGTGTTTACTTACCTCTATACTAATCAAGTTGTATATATTGAATATATAGAGTTATTTATATTAAATATACATCAATAAAGTGATTAAAATATTTTTGTTACATGAATAAGAAGGTGTATATAACTTTTAAGTGACATTGTTTGGATTTGATTAAAACTCTGAAGCCTAGGCTATTTAATATTTTGGCTCTTAATTATCATTTTTTATCAATATTTTGAAAAACAATTCTAGTTTGTTCATTTTTTTCCCTCAAAGTTATCTGAAAAATGTTTTAATTTCAGATCAAGCATTCAACACAACAATTGCATTTCCAGCATTAATGTTCAAAGAATCAAACTCTCCATGTATTCTCTTCTTAGAAATATGCTACAAGGCATGCCAAATTATAATGGCAGTGTCTGTTAAATTTATAATGAAAAATACAAACATTTAATAAGACAAAACTTTAAAGTTGTTAGAACATTTTTATCTTTAGGCCATTTACTTGGAAACTTGCTGTGTATTTATTAGATGGTGAGGTGAGCTTGACATCAGAACAGAGATATTTGTGGAGTTTCTAAGCAAAACTGGGGTCAATACTCCTACCCAGTTGCTTGCTCTGCCGCTCTCTCTCACTACTGGAGGAAATTGAATCTTTGTGGATTTCTTCACAGGTATAGTGGAAACATCTCACATTTAGTTTTATCCTCTACATAGATAATTCAAATTTTTTATATATATACGTATATATGTACATATACATATATACACAAGTTAATGAGCACAAGATTTATAATAAAGATAAATGTAGAGGGAGAATGAAGAAGAGAAAATAGGGAATGACCACATGGTGATTAAGTTATCTTATTGTCTTTGTTCTAACATTGGAAATACGGCACTTTTTAAATTAATAGATCAATAGACACATATATACATACATACATACATGCACATATACACATGTACATATACACATAAAATCTTACACAATGCAATGATGGGTATAAGCACAGGATTTTAATCCAATGTTGTGCACACACGATCTCTTAAAGAAATAAAACTAAAAAACAAGAAAGAAAAGGTCAAATTTTAGCTAACAAAAGGTAATTGTGACACACTCCTTGAATAAATTTGCATCAAGTTACTGCTAGAAAACTATCATTTTTAATTCCAGGCTTCCCAAACTACCTAGCAAACACTGATAAATTATTGCTGTATTTTCAGATTGCTAACAATTTCTGTGGCATCCAGTTTGCCTGATTTCTTATTTTTACAGGTTAACTCATCTCCAAGTTCTTTGAATAAAAATGCATATGAATGCTGTAGGACCAACAGGTCATCTATATGCCTGCCATGCAGTGACACACCAATACACCGAGACAGAAGGATCTGCAGCAGAGAAAGAGTTTAATGATTGCAGGACACCTAGGGAGGAGATGGGAAGAGACCTTCAAATTCATTTCCCCAAGGATTTCTGGGCCACGATTTTTAAAATAGGATCATAGAGTGAAAGGGGCTGGAAAATTGAGGTCATTGATTCGTTAGGGTAAGGAGGATGAAATCATCAAGATGTTGAAACTGCGTTATTTGTTCCATCAGCTCCTACTGGGGTCCTTCAGACCAGCTGGCATCAATGAGGTCCTTCAGATGAGTTGTTGTCCACAGAGTCCTTCAGACCAGCTGACATCAGCAGTTTCACTGGCATGCAGGACGTGAAAGAATCTCTCAAAGGGGAAACTTAACATTTCATAAAGTACACATTTTTATCTACAGAACAGTTAGGAAGAACTATAATCTTATGACAGGGTCTGCATGATTCTGAGGCAATAGGCACTGAACAACTATGAGGGAGTGAGTTAGAGAGTAAGCTGACCTAATGATCAATTTGCCGAATGTGCTGCAAGCTTGGTTTATTTTTGTTTCTACCCCTCCCTTCTTTCCTGGTTAATGGTTAATTTTACAAAGTTTATAAAGACAGTTTTATTAATACTCCCAGATACTCTTCTGAAATAGAGCAGTTAAAAGAACTAGTCAGCAATACAAAGAGAGAGAAAAAAAGAGGGTTGGAGAAGCAGATAATGTCACTGTCAGTAACTGTAACCAGATGTGAATATGTATGGCTTTCCTCATTCTGGAGGCAGGAATATCTCTACTAAGAATATTCATGCATCAGAATATCAGGATTTATTATTAAAATTTTCTCCTTATTTAGATTTTATGACTATCAATCAATTATTGAAAAATATGTCAACATCTAAAGCAAATCCATCCTCAGTGGAGAAAATATATTATTCAGTTGAGAAAAGTAAGTTGCCTTCTCATTGCAAAATAATACATTGACATTTGAACTAACTGGCATCTGAGGGTTAAGTTATCCCTGAGAAATAGATTCATTTCCAGTGTGCTGGTAAAAGCTCATTTCTGCCCCAACTCTTCTTAACGAAATTGGAGACATTTTTGCCAAGTAAAGTTGTCCTGTGACACTTCCTGGTCGACAGCCAACTTATTTCTCCTGATGACACTTCAACTTCCCCTGCTCGTCCTATTCGCACTTCAACAGGTTCTACTTGATTGAAGTACCCCCTCAAGCCTGCACAAATGGAGATAACTCTCTTAATTAGACTTCTCAGCATGTGCCTGAAAACCTTCTGTGAAGTCACCAATCACAAACCTGCAAAGAAAAGCAGAATCAGAGAATGCCTGCTAGTAACTTTCTCTGAGACCCCTCTCAACTTCCCTGCTTCCTGTCTTCTTTTAGTTTGCCTGTCTGGCTAGCCTATGTAATTTCAAACTCAAATCTTGTCTCATCTTAGACTTGATAAAAGCAGTCTCAGACAAGCAAGCATGAAATAGTAAAGACTGTGTTTTTGCTTTCAAGTGTAACTCCAACATTTGCTAGCCCTTCAATTAGCAGAAAATTTTGTTACTTATAGATTGTTTTTCAAGTACATAAAATAATCAGTCAACATTTGGAGTGAATTGGTCAAACTCTACTCCTCCATGTTATAACAAACATCTTAACATATAAGAAAACAATTACTTTTACTAATTAAATTAATGAGGACTTTTTAAGGAGTAAATATATAGATAAATTGATATAAAACTTCTTGTGCCCATATCCGTTATGTTACTGAAAATTATTACTAGGCCATCATGTTGATATGGCATAAACATTTAGGGTTACACAGGTTTTATTTTAAAGGAAAGTAATGTGTATATGTTTAAAAATCTTCAGTATTTATGGATTCTGTATTTGCAAATGTGCCAATTTTACAAATTTAACATTTATGGGTAACCCCAAAATCAACACACCTGGTGCTTTTGCCATCATTCATGGATATGCGGATTGCACTGAACAATTTTAGTCACCTGACACACGTTCCCAGCTGAAGCCAGAGGAGACAATGCTCTACCTTTTTGTTTTAGTCCTCATACTGTAAACAAGGGTCCTTTTAAAGTACATTTAGGATTACATTTTTTGCATTTTTGTGATTTTGTTGGTGATTTTCCTGTTTACAGTGGACTCTGAGTATAGTACTGAAGTGTAATCTACTTTTCCTAAGCTCAGCACGGCTGTGATATGCCCTAAGGGGAAATGCTTTTGTTAAATAAGCTACATTGAGGTATGAGATATAACGCTGATGGCCACTTCTATGTTAATGAATCAACAATATCTATTAAATAAGATGCCTTTTTTTTTTTTTTTGAGACGGAGTCTCGCTCTGTCTCCCAGGCTGGAGTGCAGTGGCCAGATCTCAGCTCACTCCAAGCTCCGCCTCTCGGAGCTTGGAGTTTACACCGTTCTCCTGCCTCAGCCTCCCGTGTAGCTGGGACCACAGGCGCCAGCCACCTCGCCAGGCTAGTTTTTTTGTATTTTTTTTTTTTTTTAGCAGAGACGGGGTTTCACCGTGTTGGCCAGGATGGTCTCGATCTCCTGACCTCATGATCCGCCCGTCTCGGCCTCCCAAAGTGCTGGGATTACAGGCTTGAGCCACCGCGCTCGGCCAATAAGATGCCTTTTAAAAGAAATATACGTTAAACAAGGTTATGCATTGATTGGTTGGCAAAGGTGTTGTCATGGGTGTCTCACAGGAGCCTTAGCCTGTATTCCAGCCAGGAGCACTCTTCAGTATTTACTCCTTCAGTGTTCAGCCAGATTTGTAGAACGTAACTAACGGAATAACTTGAATCATCTGTAAAGACACACATGACTCAAGAGTTGAATACGGCTTACTTTAATTAGACAGATTTTATTCATATTAATATGTTTTGTTTCCATCCACTAAGTACTTTATCTTCTATTTTCTAAATACATTTAGAAATTATTTGCAGAATTTACCTAATTAACAATAGATCATTTAATCAATAAAAAGTAGGGAAATAAAATATATCAATATAATAGAGCAAATGTAAACTACTTCTTCTAGAACTTGTTTATGGATGGTTTTCCAATTACAGAGAACCTGCTCCTTTTCAGTTTTGTAAATTTATTCCCTCTGACCGCAGCTGATTGTACCAAGAGAAAAAAAAAACTCACTCAAGAAAGACAAAAAGGAAATGATATATAGAATGAAACAAAATCACATGGATGCTGAAGCACTAAACTGAGTGTTTGAATTTGGCTGGTATCTCTAAAACAACGTTCAATTTAGAAACAAACTGGGTAAGACTAAACTTATGACACTCCTCATACTTAGATTATGTGATATTTTTCTGCACATTTATAATACATTTATAATAAACTACAAGTTTAGTTATTCTAATGCATACAGATTTATAATCTATCAAAAATTTTGTCTCTGCACCAGACGTCTTTAGATTTAAAATAGTCTTAACAAGATTTGGGTATTGCATGATGTGATATTTAAAGTCTAATAAAAACGATTATGAATTTTTTATTTAAGAATTTTTAAAAACAATATTTTGATCATTTGGCCTTCAGAAAAAGCAAAAATACGAAATAATTTAAAAAGAGGATAAAAATAGTATTTTTATGCAGCTTGAATTATTTTTACTATTTACTATCAGATTATGTGCTGTCAGATACTATCTGAGCTTCAGCATCTCAAATATGAAATGAAAGAGGAAATGAATTCCTTACTTATACCAAAATATTGATGTTGCCCGTAATTAAATGAGAGAAGGATGATATAATTGCATGATTTTGAAAGTATTTATTTGGTATTCCCATTAGCTTCCCTTTGAATATGTAACTTTCTGTAATTGATGAGAAACTGAGTTGTTCATACATTCATCTTACTCACCTTAGAAAGGTAATTGTGTGTAGTGGAAAGAAAATAGACATAGGCTAGTGTACTTATGAGTTTAATACATGGACATCTGACCCTGGTGAGTTATTTCAAGTCTGATTCAGAATTCTTGTTTCTATGATGTACCAAACAGAGCTAATTCTTATTATATACACACCTTTCACATATTTTAATAAACTTCCTCTCCAATTTTCAGCTGGACAAATTTAATGTATTGTAAATAAATACATATTTGTAGCCTCTCATTTTAAGAGAGGTCATTATAATAGTAGGTTCAGGCTAATAATATATAAGTAAAAGTATTTTGTTGCAGTTTAAACTTTATAAAAATTTCAGTACACACACTTTCTCATTCATACTTTCTCCTTATTTCTGTCTGAAATTAGAAACTAGACCACAGGGTCTCTAGGAGATTCAGAGTTCTGCTTTCAAAGCCACTAGTCAAGAAAGAAGAAGTTATCCTTCCATCTGAGAGTATTGCTCTCTTGGGAGGACTTAAGTCACCTTGACCAAGATCCCACCACGTTTTCATAGCACCCTGCATTTAGTGAGCAATTAATGTGGGTAGAAAGCCCCAGCCTCTTGATTCAACACTGGACAACTCTGAAAAGCTATTATGGCTACAGAGATCCTTGTACTGTGAGAAGAGACCTTGTTGTAACAGCATTGCAGCCAGATTTATCCTCTGTTCCGTGCTGCTTCCTCTCCTTCCTACTAAGACATATATCCTAAGAGTAAATGCTAATAAATCTCTTTCACACCAATATTTATCTCCGAGTTGATTCCAGGAAAACCCAACTGGCAAGATGTTAACTGTCAGAATGATGTCACCCATCAAGCTCAAGAAATGGAACCTAAGTTGCTAAGAACTTTCTGTGGTAGAAATGTTATAGCAGTCCTGGAAGAAAAATAAAACGTATCTTGTTTGCATCTTTTTATTATAAAGCTCTATTACTCACAAGCAAACATAATCTGAAAAAGTTAATAATCATTTAGCATTGTTTTAAAATATTTCAAAGACTAACATTTCCAGCTTACATAATATAGTGTTTGGGGTGGATGTAGAAAATGATCAGTGAAAATTCCCATTCTTATATCTCTATATTCTTTCTTATATTGCTGTCCATTGAATAATTTTTTGAATATTGATTGTAATTTTAATATATCTAATTTTGTAATAAACCTGAGTAATTTAAGGGATTTAATTTTTCTTTACCTGGAATCATATTTTTCATTTTTATACGCATAAAGCAAATATATTTGTGAATAGTTTTTAATAAAATTTAGAAAGATGGAATAACTTGATTTTTAAACCAATCAGTTAAATATAAATAATATGAACTGTGAGTTCTAATAACTTGATTTTAAACCATGCCTCTGTCACTTATGAATTGTGTGACTTTTGGCATACTGCATAAACTATAAATCTACATTTCTTCACCTGTAAGAGTAGTAAGACAGTTACTTTCCATTAAGGTGTTGTCGTGAGTGTTGAGGTAGATCCAATATACAGACCTTTTATATACATATACACTTCATATGAAAAAGCTTTAATTGTCACCATTTCAATTTCATACCATTCTCAACTTTATTTATTGGTACTAATTTCTGGAATATAAAGAACTATTTTCTAATCAAAATTTTAACAACTGTTTCCAACTTTAGAACTTTTGTCAAACATATATTATTGACGAAAGTTCTAAAGTGATTTTGTATACATTATAACACAGCATGCCTAACATTTATTGAATCCATCATGAAGCTTTCAAAGAATGGTCCAATTACTACATTTAAGAGCATCAATTGCATATCTAATTTCCTAAATTAGTGTTTTAAAGTATTACTTGTTTCTTAAAGACTCTTTCTCTATTAATGAGATTTCAGGGAATCAAACAAACAAACAAAAAAAGACTCAGTGTTAAAAAGTTAAAAGACCAGAACTGGTAAAGCAATATCAAATGGAAATATCATAAAGATTGAAATAGGTCAGTTTATTGAGACTAACTGCTTTAGTTAAAAGTTAATAAAAGATATGTATAATACATTTTATATTAGATGCAGATGTATTTTTAACCTGTGTATTCCAGACAAGAAAGAAAATACATTGAGGAATAAGTTGGCCAACATTTAAAAACAGGACAGCCACATCCTCAGAGCTGGAAAGCACTCTGACCCCTAATGGTGAATTTGATCCCAGTGTCAAAAAAATTAAGTTTATTTCAAGGTTTTTTCCTTCTCATTTCATATTCCGACCTTTAAAAAATTGTATTGAATGACGCTGATATTGCATAAAGCAGATAGCAACAAGAAAAGAGTGTAAAATAATAGTTTCCACTATTCTTAATGATCTGATAATTGTCTTTGAAATAGTTTAGTGTCAAATTTAATTGTTTTTCTGTGTTAATACATGTATCTTTCGGGGAAGTCAAGCAATAGCATACAACAATTTGAAGAGAGGAAAGTTAACATGAAAATAATTAATAACTACAGGTTAAATGTGAATTAGTGAAAAGAACACCAATGAATAAAAGAATATCAAATATAGGGAAGAACCACTCTCTTGAGGGCTGAAACAGAGGAAACAAAGAAAAACAAATGAAAAAGCTACTTCAGTTCCAATCAGGATCCAAATTTCAGACTTTGTTGAAGAGTTTCTAGTCTTGAGTTACTGAATGGGAAAGTCCATTGAGGTACCATAAGTTAGGACAACCAAGTAGTGAACAACCCTCTATGGGGCTGGTTAAATTAACTGAAAACCTTGTGCAGAGATGCTTAGGAAAGCCTAAGGACATTCTTGCAGTTCTGCCTTGTGACGTACCAGTGCAACTTGCCATGAACTCAGGGAAACACATTGGGAAGCCGTTTCCTGAGGAGATGTTGAAACAGGATGGGGGTGAGTGACTATGAACATTCTCCACATGGCAGTCACGACAGATGAGAAAAGGGAATGCAAGCACAATGGAATCAAGGAGATAAGGCACCTTCTCCTTCGAGGAACCTCCAATACCTTCTACCTGTAAATTTTAAGATTGTGCAAGGTATCATGGGAAAAATGTTTAGAGAACCAAACTATATTATTGCACCGCAAGCAATGAAATATGAATGTGTAGTTCTAATTCAATAAATTCATAACCAGCACAGTTCAACGACATGAAATAAGATAAGCTTGAAATTAAAACAAAGTGTGACATTAAAATACCTCTGCAAACAAATTACTCTCTCTTTTTAATTTTAACGTTATCTTTGCCCCCTGATTATTATATTGCTTATTAGGATATTGGTTATATTAGTGTATTAGCATAACATCAGATAGAGATCTTCTTGAATTTCAGTGATTGACCATCCTAAGTACTGCTTGCTAAAATTTAGAACTCATTACGTTTGGGCTGGGCGTGGCAGGTCAGGCCTGTAATCCCAGCAATTTTGGAGGTCAAGGCAAGGTGGATCACTTCAGGCCAGGATATCAAGACTAGCTTAGTGACATGGTGAAATCTCATCTCTACAAATATAGAAAAATTAGCCAGATGTGGTGGTGCGTGCCTGTGACCCCAGCTACTCAGGAGGCTGAAGTGGGAGGATCGCTTGGGCAATCCAGGATCATGCCACTATGCCACTACACTCTGGCCTGGGGGACAGAGTAAGATGTGAGACCCTGATTCCAAAAAACTAAAACAAATCAAAACAAAAGATAACTCCTCTATATTCTGTAAAGATTCTGTAATGTCATCAGCTAACTTCAAATCATATGTGTGAGCTTTTAAATTAATAAGATACTGTATTTCAGTGATAATCTTGACAACATTCATAGTACTACAATAGAATGTAATGTACTCAAAAATAAATATTTGCAATTCAGTTAAGACTAAAAAATGTCATAAACATATGTAAATATGTAGTTGTGTGTCTGTCTAATACTCAACACGGCAATGAATGCTATAGTTGTACAGTTTAAAAATACTATTTCTCTATGGAATAAATTCTATAAGGCTTGTATTTCATTTCTGTGTATACCATTGTGGTATTTGAGGGTTTCAATGTGTCCAAAGATTTTTATTTTTAGTATTCTTAAGTAGGAGAAAATGGAGATATGTTGCTAATAATAAAACTCAATTTTTCTTATCAATTATGAATTTTAACTTAGTCTTTAAGGCATGGAAAAATGAAACTGGGTTAATATTTGTCTCAGAGAAAAGTAGGACATGTGAAACAACAACTTCACTTTGCTCCAAAATTAATAAATTATTACACTGCTTCACACTCTCGGATATATTTTATTTATGAATAATTTTACGAAATCGTATATTATAAATTAGGTACACATTCAAGTAATTTATTAAATATTTTATTTTCAAATTATGAAACACCTGCTGATGCTTTTTAAGTATGAAGCTGAGAATTTAATAGCATCATTTAAATGGTAAGACATGGTTTGCAGAACAATTCATTTACTTCTCAGATGGATGTTTTTCCATGTACCTCCACTGGAGTTAGACACACAGATAAGCCTGAGGAAATAGCTGGTTAGATTTATTTACACTCCACAGCAGGGTGACTCAAGTAGAAACAGAGTTCCATATAATTTTGAAACTTCCAAGTTGACAACACACACACGTACACATAAACACATTTTCAAAAAGAAAACAAAGGCTGCCTCAAAATAAGAGTAAAATAGCCAGGATATTAAGTATTCTGCTTGAAATCTAATAAAATCACTTCTTAGATAAATATTTTAAGAAGAAATTGGGTCTTTATCACTTATTATTAAGTAAGTAGTAGCTAATTTCAGGATTTGCAATGGTTTACTTTAACCTCTACATTTCTTTATATTTGGTCTGTTTTTGACAAAAACAAACACACAATGAAACAAAAAAAACCTTTGAAATCCTTCATGAAAAGAATACTCTAGTTTAATTAGGTAAATAATACTCCTTCTAATGTAAAGCAATGCTTCTAATGAAAATAATTTATGTACTCTAATATCCAATATGTCATAAAATTACAAACCATTTACATATTGAAAAATAATAAAGTGATATTTAATGTTGTCATACAAGTTTTAAGGTAGATATTTATTATATTAAAACTAAATAATGGACAAAATATTTAATTAAGAAGTAGCAATGTAGAAATCAAATGTCTGCTTTTAACCCAAAGCCTTTTCAGAATCCCTAGGGCATATACATGCAAGAAGGATAAGACTAATTGTTACGATAAGAAGGAATAACTGTCTGATTTGTTCAGAAAAATCTCAAATGGAAACACTGTTGTGATGATACTATTAAGAATTTTTTGAGCATGAAGTAGGATTAGTACAGTGAGATTATGAAAAGAATGTCTGGAATTCTACTTGATTCTTGCACTGAAACATTGACATTAGTTTTCATGTCCAAGTTTTGCTTACTGTGGACTGAGGTACCCATATTAGAGGACCTTGCTTAAATGTGATTTTTAAAACGCAGGTAGTAGGGAGAATAGAGGTTGCATTACCCTAAGTAAGTGAAAGTTGTCAAAACTAACATAGAAATAGATTTAATAAAAACAAGAATTGGCCTGGCGCGGTGGCTCACGCCTGTAATCCCAGCACTTTGGGAGGCTAAGGGGGTGGATCATGAGGTCAGGAGATCGAGATCACCCTGGTTAACACAGTGAAACACTGTCTCTACTAACAATATAAAAAATTAGCCAGGCGTGGTGGCGGGTGCCTGTAGTCCCAGCTACTCGGGAGGCTGAGGCAGGAGAACGGTGTGAACCCGGGAGGCGGAGCTTGTTGTGAGCCGAGATCGCGCCACTGCACTACAGCCTGGGAGACAGTGAGGCTCCATCTCAAAAAAATAAATAAATAAAATAAAAAATAAGAATCATCTAGTCTTACGGCAAGGTTAAAAACCACCTAACTGCTTCTAGTAATTTATTCATTATTCTTCACATTAAAATTAATTTCTGAAATAAACGCTAAACTTCCAGGTAAGGGACCTGGAACAAGAGCAAGAAGACAAATAATGAGAGGGTAAAAGTTTCCTGATGTTCACACTAGAGAATTCCAGAAAAAAGTAAAAAATATATATATATACACACACACACACACACACACACACACACATATATCTCCCCTCACTGACAGGTATAAAATGGTTTAAAAATGGGCCAATCCAGTCTCTGAAAATACTTCATCATCAAATCAATTTCAGGAAAAAAGTTACAGTACACCTTTTTACAAATGAAAATATACAAAAGCACTTCTAATTTTTTTATTAACATAAATGATGGAATGATTATAAGCAATTAAAGTAAATGGTCCTTGATACAACAGAATCAACATATAAAAATAATGAATTCTTGCAAAAATTTTGTATTCCAAATAAGATTAAAAAGGAATGTATAAATATATTTTATGTGTGTTATTTATACAAAATATAAAAAATATATAGCATATATACATATAGTTTATATATGTATATTATGTATAATATATATAAAAGAGGAAATATGGATCAGAATATTATTTCACAAGAAAAACATAATTACTGAACTTGAAAATATAGCACTAATAGTTAATATACTTACCAACACTGTGATAGAGACACCAGGATCAGCTCTAGCACTCTTCCATAATTCAAAATAAAAGGATTCCCAAACTAATATTGGTGAGCAAACATAATAAGAAAGTTGTAAAGCAACTTTTTGAAATCCATATAGTAGAAATTATAGAAGTAAATGTAAAAAATAAAAGCAACAATACAAGAGCAGAAAATAAATTTCCTGTGCTAAGTAAATATATACTTTATGTGAAGGCGTTTTATGGGGTATTAGACAAAATCAACAAATGGAAAATAAATTAGCAACTAGGTATTTCCTAATAAAATTTCATAATGTCAACATTAAAATAGATATTTCAAAAGTTGAATAAAGGATATGGAAGATAAAAGTATCAGAATGACCTCAGGCTCCTCTGTCATGATAATAACATAGAGAAGTCAAATTTGTACCATGGCAAGAGAGAAAGAGATATAGGTATCATTTTGGCTCACAAGAAGTAGAAATTAATTCTTCATTTACATCATGGCCCAATTTCCAACTCATCAAAAAAATTCTTGGAAGTTTACTGAAAAAAAGGAATATATTTGATTGAAAAATTATTTCCTGACATTATGCTAGATATTCATTTATTTTATTTTGTAAGGTTTTGTTTTATAGCTTCTCCAACTAAAATATGAGTATCATGTGAGTATATATTCTGTAATTCAACATCCAGACTAATTTCTTTTATGTAATAGTTACTCAACAGATCATTGTTAAGTGAATTAATCAACTTTTAGATATGTAAATGTTTATAAGCTGTATGGTATAATTTCCTCAATTTATAATCATATAAACATATATAAATGTTTATAAATTGAGTACCTTATACCCTACAAACTAACAATAGAATTTTAAGCATAGAACAAATGCATTATAAAAATGTGGCAATGTATAGATCAATGGAACTTAAAATTAATATTTACAAAAAAGTTGGATTCCAGGAAGATGGAATTGATATGTGTCTTCTCTTTCTTTCAATAAGTACAAATATAAAAACTAGACAGAGCATGTCAAAAATACATAAGAAGGTTCTAAAAAGTTGGAGAGAGGACTTGATGACCCCCAAAAAGACATGATGCTGAGTTCACTAAGATTTCCTTTTTTCCCCACAAAAACTCAAGCAGAGGCGCCGCTGGCAACAAAGGTTTCTGGCTGGCGAAGCAACACCTGAAGGAGCCTGTAACACTGAATACTTTTAATATACGATTAGTCTGGAAATTTCATGTTCTATATTTTCTCTCTTCTCTCAGAATCTCTTGTCAAATGTTGGGCCATTTGGGTTGATACGCTTTTATCTATTTGTAATTCACCATAACTGAAGTGTTATACTTGATATAAGTCCCCAAAAGATTAAATATCATCCTACTGATTGCCTCATCAGGAGACCCATTTTCTGATCAATATTGTGATTAAAATCATTGATGCTATTAATGGCAGAAAAGGTTGTTGCCTATATTTATACATACATTTGGAAGTTACGTATTTTGTTTGGGCATATTCTTTGTGTTCTTTAGGAATGCATAGTGATGACACTAATTGTTATATATTTTCATACATTTTCTGCTAACTGTTCCTCGATGATGAAGTGTTTTTCTCATTTATACTGATTTTTTTAGATGCTGGTATCCTTGGTTATTATTCATATTAAAATGTATAATAAATTGTTTTTCTAGAAAGAATTTATGGTATTCCTCTCCTGGTTTATGTGTTTGTATATATAATCAAGTAAGAGTGTGTGTGTGTGTGTGTGTGTGTGTGTGTGTGTGTACATATTTGGTAATCTGGTTCACTAACAGGTCTTTCTCTAAAAAGCAAAAAAATGACTTGTGTAAATATTGCCATCAGGCTGTCTTTGCTTAATGGTAAGGAAAAACTTATTTTTGGAAATAAACAAGAACAATCTAACCCTGGAACACCAGGATTCACAACGGAATCCCTGATTGACTCCAGGCAATTCTTTCAGATCCTCTATTGGTCAGCTCTCAGATTTTTACTAGGGTTAATCTTTATGATACTCTCCGTATTGAGATGAAATAATTCAAGAGCTAAATGGTAGAGTGCTTTCATAACTATCCCTGTAATTAATGAGCTTGCTTTCAGCCTGAGTTTCACATGCTCTTCATGCTGACACCATGCTTGGAAAAACCCCAGTGGTCTGGCTGGAAAATTGACTCCCACTATCAACACAGTCTGATATTGAACCTGTATTGGAATGACGCTAAACTCTTTCATCCTCTGACATCTCTTTTTTAAATAATCTCAGCTTTGATGGGCTCATTTCCTTTCGTGTCACTTTATTTTCATATTAATAAGGTCTATTGAAGGAGGAGGGAGAAAAATACAAATGCCTATTTCACTATCTTGCTGGTGAATCAAATAAATATGTACTGAGTACTGAGTTTGTAAAAGCTTCACACTGATATCTGTAAATGTAATATTGTTTCCTGCTTTTCAAGAGAAAAATAGTTATTAAAAGATTTGCCAGAATCTGTAATATTTTTAAAAACTGGATTATTTTCAGTTATATTGGACATACAATAATTTGTATGTTTAAACCAAAGTCTGATCTAAAATTGTCTAATCTTTTTTAATGTACTTAGTAAATGTAAATCAGTGATGATCACAAAAAAGAAATTCACTAATATGACAGCAGCATTAAGACATATATATGTATATGTGACTGTATATACTCAAGTGAGATCAATATTGGACATGACTAATGGATACGGTAAGGTCAGTTCACATGCCTCATGATGTTTTTTGAAACTGTTAAGGAAAGTGCACTTGACATACCATATCATTGGGTTAATTACATTCTGTCATGCTTCAAGTTTATTCATTATAATTTAAGACTTACACCGTTTATTTTAAGAGTATATTACAACTCACCTTGATCGTGTATAAGTGCTGTGTCATTTTCTGCTTACCATTTATTTTAATCATGTGCTATCGTACTTATTTGATGGTCATTCTAAGTTCTCAGTGAAGGGACACATCTCATATCTCTAACATTACATATTATCAAGTTTTTAATAGTATTTTACCTGATATGTATTTGACATTGAGAAATTATCTTCCATTATTAACTGGGTAGTTAATGAACAATATTGACTTTTTCTTTCTGATTTTTCTAATTAAGAAGAAAGCATAGAATACATTCTTAAGATCAAATTTAATCATTTCCTGTTGGAGGCTTTATTTCTTTTATGTCTTTGAGATTCACTGTGATGTTTTACTTTATTCTCACTCCCAGCACATAAGATTTCGTCTGCTATTATATTTGCCTTTTGTTGGATAGCAAAATAAAATAAATTATGATGATCCTAAAAATTCAACAAAATGAATGTTTTTACTATTCAGCTTCAAAAATTTGGTAAGTGCAAAATCAATACATGACTTAGGAATATAATGTGATATCATTTCTAGACAGATTTTTCAAAATAAATCTTCCTATTAATGCAGGGCTGTATCTCTCAAGAGTCCCTATCTTAATTTTAATTTTTATGGTACTTTCCTAAATTATATTCCTGGTGAGGAAAGGGATAGCAGCTAGTCTGTAACCTTGGGGAAACACAAAATTAAGAATCAGTAAAATGATTCTATAAAAATACTCTTGAAACATTTGATGTCCTCCTTATGATGTCTTTTAACAGAAGAAACATATTCTGTCTGCATTGCTTATGATCCAAAATTTGAAATTTATGATATATGGCTGATGACTACTGAAGAATGTCAGATACAGCATTATTGGACAAAAAACGTGGAGATATTTTCTGACTGAAATAGGTCCCTTTTTGAAGGCGATGCTTCTTTGTGTATCACTTCGATACATCATATGCTGGATCTCAGTCTGGGTGCACTCTAAAACAGCTAAGAACCCAAGAGCTATCTCAAACTTTATGTTTCACCTGTGTCTTTTGATCTCTTCTGTCTTTTGATTTAGTGGTAAAAGATAATAATTACTAAGATCTCCAATTTCTGTGAGTCTGATTTGATGACCCAGCTACAGGTGTGTTGTGTCAGTGTCATTCATCTATTTTCAAAAAGTGGTTCCTTAGTAAGAAAATTACAAATGTGGTTTTGTATTGAAAAAGCAAGAAATCGATCTCCATAATTACAAGATAAGATTTCTTTTGTCAATATCTAATGCTGTTTGTATTTGAAATTCAACAAGGCAAAGACCCTGCGAGGTTTGAAGGAGAATAACTTGTTCAATACTGCGTGTCTTGACAATGTCCCTTGTAGATCAATTAGATATGAGACTTTATTTAGAATTTGTAAAATGTCTGAATTCACTACAGTTGTTCTTCAAATCCATATATATCTAATATATAGTATATATACTTATATGTAGTTACATATTATATATAGTTACACATAGAAATTTCCTGTAGAAATCAGGTTGCAAAACTTTGTGAAAATGTGTACAAGAAACCCATGGGATTAATGCTTTCAACAAAGAGGAGAAAAATGTTTTCATTTTTTAACATAAAGCATTGTGCTTGTAAATATTTGAATTATATTGTATATCGCTGCAGAATTGCCCTGTTAATATCCTGAATCTATAACTTCAATATTTAATATTATATTAATATTTTAACATAGATACGGTATAATCAAATAGACATTAGAGTGTAAAGATTTCAGAATTTTGATTCTGTGTGTTAGAGTAGGTAACATTGTTGTTCTAATTGTCATATAATACAGTGGGAGAAAACAAGGGAAAACTTATACAATAGAATATAGCATAGTGTAGGAATCAACATCATGAAGAAAAACCATGAAAACACATTAACATTTTTAATACCTTAATTTATCTCTTAGGAAAAATTAGTTATAGTAGTATAACTATATAGTATGTAGTATAGTATAGTGTAAATTCATTGTAATTTTTTTACAAAATGAGAAAAAAGGTTATACTATTTGAGTGGTATACCAAAGACCTTGCAGAGTCTTCTCCTTGTTGAATTTAAAATACAAAAAGCACTAGATATTGACAAAAGGAATTTTATCTTGCTGTCATTACAGAGATCAATTTATTGTTTTTCAATACGAAAACACATTGTAAATTTCTTACTAAGGAACCACTTTTTGGAAGTAGAATATATTATATGTACAGTATATAGTATACTATATATTGTATTATATAGTATAATATATAATACAATATATACTATAGTATAAATATATAGTATTTATATAGTATAAATATATAATATATAGTATATATAATAAATATATATACTTTAGTATATAGTATAGTATAAACACTCTAAAGTACATACTAGTTTATAGTATAGTATAAGCACTCTAAAACAGCTAAGAACCCAAGAGCTGTGTGTGTGTGTATATAGTATATATAACTATATATAGTATGTAACTATGTCTAATATATTGTATATATAGTATATATAACTATATATAGTATATAACTATATAGTATCGATCATGTATCATTTATAACTATATTGTATAGATCATGCATCTATATAGTATAGATCATGCATCATTATTATCAATATACTATCTAGTATATAAAAATATACTACATAGTATATAGTATAGTATATAGCTATATCTAATATATATTATATATACTTATATATGGTTATATACTATATATTTATATATAGTTACATATTATATATAGTTACACATAGTAATATATAGTATATAACTGTATAGTATAGATCATGCATTTATATGGTATAGATCATGCATCATTTAACATTTCAGAGGAGAGATTGTTTTGTGGCATCCTAAAAGTAATGAGATAATTTATATTTTTTGCATATTTAGATGGATGACTACAGTATGAGGATGTAATATTACAGTGTTCTTAACTAGTTTGTTTATGAAAGCAGATGCACTCTAGACGAATGCCATGATGCTGTTACAATAAAGCAAGAATCCATTCATAAGAGCGTAAATGGTATATAACTTAAATGGTACAACATTTTTCTCATTTTTAAAAAAATTTACAATGAATTTACTGTGTCAATTGGGTTTTGTCTGGTTATAGGAAAAAAAAAAAGGTAGACCTTATAAGTAGAACAGCTGTTATCACTAAGTGCTAACAGCATAATTCATGCCAAAAAAGTAGTTCTACTTAATGGACATTAATGTGTAGATTAATTGGAAGGGAGATTTGAATCTTTCACATGGTTGTATAATAATAGTTTACCCTTAGTTTGAAGTAGCAGTCTTCAATATTGTAAAAAACAATATTCTTTAAACTTTTTTTACCTAAATAATTATAGCATGATCTTTGAAAATATATACAGATAAAGCAAATGAAGATACACATTGAATAGTCTTACCTATTACATATGCTTTAAAAATCAGATGGAATTTTAAACTAGCAAAATTTGGAGGAGGTTAGGGTAACTTATAAATTGGCCCCAATCACTTTACTGGCAAATAATTCTGAAACTTTTGATTACTGAACATATAATTTTTAAAGTGTCTATTTATTCGTTCACTTGTAGCCCACTTGTTCTTTTCTTTTTCAGGAATTGTACATCATTAAGAAAAAAATGTGCATAATGTGTATTTTTTCTTAATTGCTTTAAATACAGTTCAGACACAGGCTTATTTTCTGAATTCCATAGAAATAAGATTCTTGATTACAGTCTTGTTTACAGTTAAGGTTTTAAATTGTCTTGGATTTTATATTTTTTAGTAATATAACTCTTATTAGACATAGTATATGTTTTACTCCTGAAGAAGAGTTAGAAGTTATTTTTGATAAATGGAAAACTGAGGAAATATCTGAATTGTTAGGTCCAGAGTATTATGATCAATATATATTTCAGAGATAAGGGAAATTATACAAATGACATAAAGTACTTCCAAGTAGGCATTTAATTTGTTTCTGCAGAAATAATCAAATTTATCAGAATTGAGCCTTTGATGTAGAGCCATTTTGGCTGTAGAACAGAGCAAATCATATTTGACGTTCTCTCTCTTTTAGACTGTGCAAACCCAAGTTAAATTTGTACAATGAGTGGATAAATTTTATTTTACCTATGACTTGGTTTCCATCTGCCTTTGTCTCAGTGATCCTGAGAATCTCTTTGTGTGAGTGTGTGTGTGTGTGTGTGTGTCCTGAGTATATTATAGCTGAGTTTTTAGAAACAGCTTGCTTAAACCATCTCAGAGTTATGATTATGTTCTCATCATAGTATTTAGATTGATAGACACATGGGGAGTACAGACTGAAAATCTGATCTGCTTCCTTGTGGATCATACCAAAATCTCTAAGATAGAATTGGCAACTTTTGAAAAAATTTGCTTCTTCTCAGAGTGGTTTCAAGGCAACTTTGCAAAATTGAATTATTTTTTGATGTTGATTTGCTTTGAATTTTTGCTATGCCAATTAATCAATATGAAATTATTGATTCCTGTATTATTGATTAAATATTCCTGTAGAATGAATTATTTCTGGCAGCCTGTAGAAGGAAACGCAGCCCTGCCCAGACTTTGATTACTCCAATGAAACCTCCATCAAACTTCCTACCTAAGAACTGTGATATAATAAATTTGTGTCATTTTAACTTACCAAATTTGTGGTAACTTGTTATGGTAGCAATGGAAAACTGATACAGTATGAAATTACAAATAGTATTCTAATTTAAAGATTATTTGTCCAGCCTACATTGCCTAGTTGACAAACCGATATGAAATTTCTCCGTTTATTGGTCTTACATATTTCAAGAAGTCAAGAAAAATAAGCTGTGCCATAAAATAACAAAAGTTAAAGTAGAAAATTTTTAATACGTTTCTTTAGAATTTAGAACAAACTATTTTATGAAAACTTGCCACTTTCTTTTTCTCCTCTTTTTCCAACTTTTTCTATTGTTTCTGAGCAATGTTTGAAAATAAAAGGTGAAAACATGAAGGATCTATTTTGTACTTGATTTTCAGAAATACTTGCTAATATACTCAAATAAAGAATCTCTATCTGTTCTAATTATTATTTACACCTATATTACCTCTTCCCTTCACTATAGCTTTCTTAATATTTTATCAATGTTTATTTATGTATTTTAGAAAAGGATTTGATGTTGAAAGACTTCTTAATTTTTTTTTTAATGTAACATCAACAAACCATATTTGGAAAACAACCAAGAAAACAGACTCATGTTATACTCTGGAAACATTCTCAAGAAAAGATGGTCTAATTTGATATATGTAGAATAATTTGATATATGTATAATATGTATTTAATTTAATATATAATATATTTAATTTAATATATACAATAATTTGTATAAGTCAAAGTCTGATCTAAAATTGTCTAATCATTTTCTTAACATACTCAGTAAATTCAAATCAATGATGATCAAAAAAAGAAATTGGCAAATATGACAGCAACATTAAGACATATATACATATATTCACACACACACATATAGATGTACACACACACATTCAAGTGACAGCAATATTGGACATGACAAATGAATATGGTAAAGTCGACTCACACATCTCATGAAGTTTTTTGAAACTAACTATTAAGGAAAGTGCATTTGACATACTGTATCATTGCATTAATTACAACCTGTCATGTTTCAAGTCTATTCATTATAATTTAAGATGTACACAATTCATATTAAGAGTATATTACAACTGGCCTTTATTGTGTATAAGTGCCGTGTCATTTTCTTTTTAGCATTTTTTATCAAGTACTATCATACTTATTTGATGGTCATTCTAAGTTCTCAGCAAAGGGATGAATCGCATATCTTTAACATTAGTTATTATCAAGTTTTTAATAGTATTTCACTTACGCTCACGTGTATTGGACCTTGAGAAACTATCTTCCATTATTAGCTGGGTAGTTAATGAACAGTATTGACTTTTTATTTCTGATTTTCTAATTAAGAAGAAAGTATAGGCCAGACACGGTGACTCTTGCTTGTAATCCCAGCACCTCGGGAGGCCGAGGTGGCGGATCACATGAGGTCAAGAGTTCAAGACCAGCCTGCCTAACATGGTTAAACCCCTTCTCTACTAAAACACAAAAATTAGCCGGGTGTGGTGGTGGGCGCCTGTAGTCCCAGCTACTTAGGAGGCTGAGGAAGGAGAATAGCTTCAAGGAGGCAGTTGCAGTGAACGGAAATCTCACCACTGCACTTCAGCCTGGGGGACAGAGCGAGATTCCATCTCAAGAAAAAAGAAGAAGAAGAAGAAGAAGAAGAAGAAGAAGAAGAAGAAGAAGAAGAAGAGGAGGAGGAGGAGGAGGAGGAGGAGGAGGAGGAGGAGGAGGAGGAGGAGGAGGAGGGAGGAGGAGGAGGGAGGAGGAGGAGGAGGTACAGAATACATTTTTTAAGATCAAATAGGATAATTTTCTTGTTGGAGGCTTTATTTATTTTACTTCTTTGTGATTCACTGTGATGTTTTACTTGATTCTGACCCCTAGCCATAAGATTTTATCTGATATTGTGCTTACCTTTTGCTAGAAGGCAAAATTAAATAAATTATGATGATCTTAAAAATCAACAAAGTGAATGTTTTGACTGTTCAGTTTCAAAAATTTGGTAAGTGCAAAAACCAATACATAATTTAGGAACATATTGAAATATTGTTTCTAGACAGATTTGTAAAAATAAACAGTTCAGTTAATGCAGGGCAGTATCTCTCAAGAATCCTTACCTTAATTTTAATCTTTATGATACTTTTCTGAGTTATTTTCCTGGTAAGGAAATGGCTAGCAGCTATTCGGTAACCTTGCGGAACATGATATAAATCAGTAAAATGATTCTGTAAAAGTATTCCATAAAGCGTTCAATGTCCTCCTTATGTCTTTTAGCAGAAGCAGCCCATTCTCTCTGGATTGCTGGTCCAAAATTTGAAATTTATGATATATTGCTAGTGACTATCGAAGGATGTCAGATACAGCATTATGGGACAAAAAGATGGAAATATATGTTGTAATACATGCATATAATAATATATTATATGCATATAATAATATATTATTATATTATATAAAGTTCCTAACTTTCAGGAACATTTCTAAGTTCATTAATATATTTCTTTCTTTTAAAACTAATTTGTTTCTTTTACAACATTTCATTACTGTACTCAAAATTATTAATAAATAATTATTAAATAATAATTTCAATGTAGTGTCAAGTTCCAAAAGCTTTTGAAATGGGGCCAACCATATATGTGTGTATGTGTGTGTGTGTGTGCACGCGCGCATGTGTGTGTGCGCGAGCGTGTGTGTGTGTATATATCCATATATATAAATTTATATATAACTTAATATATATATGATGAACAGTAGCAGAACTACTAAGAAGCCAATGAAGCATAACATTCATGAATCTTACTTGTATGGGCTTCTTTCAAGCACAGGGAGAGATCTTAATAATATAGTCACAAGATTTTATAAAATTTACAAAATTATGTATTTTCACAGCATTCGAGATTTATTTCTTTTTTCACCTTTCTTCTTTTCATACCTTCACCCATCTCAGTGGTTCAGTTATAATTATTGCTGTCACCATAGTAATCTGAAAATAATATTTTACCTTATAACAAACATTTAAATGTCTCTCTTAAAATTAAAAACACCTTTGTTTATTGTGTCTCTGTTTATATTAAGAAGTTATATTTATATTTATTCTTACATATATAGAAATATTATTTCATCAGTGAATTACTATAAGCTACTAAGGTTTATAATCTTTTTAATTTCAGATAAAACCAAAATACTTCTTCTAAAATTGTTCTGAAAATTATGATATCTAATTTCCAATACCAACAGCCCTGTAACAAAATAACATGATGAAAAGCAGGCATAGGAATTATCAATTTCTTTTTCATTCTGATCCTCCAAAAGAAATGAAATTGCAGTTATATAAACCGATCTTTGATCACCACAGTAACCAGGGTCTAAGAGTTTCTCAGAAGCTTGTCAGGATCACAGCCCACACACATATATTAGAAAGGAAAAAAAAAAAAACTAAAAAACTGCTGTATGATTTAAAGTAATTTACACAGGAGCTATTAGTGGGCTTTATGATGTTAAAGTAGTCAGTATATTTGTAGTCCTCAATGTATCTTTTTTACCAACTACTAAATTTAACCTACACTTAATGAGCAACTATTTTATTTTACAGGCCACTATGCCAAGCACACCAATAGATTAGATAGATAGATAGAAAGATAAGAGATAGATTACAGGCCTCTCTAAAATTATTTGACAATCTAAATAATGAGTTAATAAATACACTTAAATTAAAAAAGAAAAATATAATACACCTCAAGATATAAGAATTATGGAGCAATTATAATTATAAAATTTGAAATATTTATTATTGTATATATTTATCAGGTACAATGTGATGTTTTGATATCTGTATACATTGTGGAATGCTTAAATCAGGATAATAAATACAATTATCTCTTCACTTAATTAACTTTTTTGTTTTGAGAACATATAAAATCTATCCTTTTAGTAATTTTCAAATATATAATAAATTATTATTAACTACAGTTACTGTGCTATAAATCTCTAGAACTATAAAGACTATAATGTAGATATTATATATATCCAATTATAGATAAAAGAGGCATGATTTACTCAACTAGATAGATAGATAGATAGATAAATAGACAGCTAGATAGATTTGAATAAAATGAATAGCCTAGACTATGTTACCTTGGACACATTATTTAAATTCTCTCTCACCCATTTGTTAAAAGTAGATTGCACTAGCCACCTTTGTTTTATTACATGAATAAACAATACATGCAAAGTAATCACAGACATTGCCATATTGATAGTTTTGGTTTGAACATCACTGTTATCATTATTACAACCAATAAAAATGTATGAGGATAACCTAGTAGTGGTGAGATCACAGTTTCCAGGTGAGTCAGTAAAGCCTTCCATGTTTAGGTGAACTAATAATGATGTGATCACTGCAGGAACTTAAGAATGACTGACTGTTACGAACGAAGTCAAAGGAATTGATTGGAAGATATGTTTCTGTAGAAAGTACATTCTGATTTTACCAATAGTTTGTAGTATGATGAAGATTTGTGCATTTGCGTGTGTGTTTAGGGATGACTTTTCAAATTTTAGAGTTAAAAAAAAATTACTAAATGGAGACGATAGAAACTAGAAAGGATGAAAAGTGTGTTCATGATTGAGCAGGTAATTGAGTCTGTCTGTGGAGCAAATGCAGGCAGCAGAGAGGCCTAAGTAAGGTGCAAGATATTATGAAATTACTTACAGTGGTCTCATGAATACCGTTTGGTCCTCCAAACATCAAAACACCTTTCGTATGTTAGAATTCTCCTCTTTAATGAATAGTAAAAGCCAATGCTGCGATATTGTAAAGGAAAATGAATTATTGTGATGTGTCAGATTCTTCCAGAGAGCATTTCCCTAACAGTTTACAGGCTATTAGTAATTTATAATGCACTACAATTTTTACGTTCTATGAAGTTAAATGATGAAATACCCAATTAATGTCTCACATACATCATTGACTTTAGTGTCCATTCATGTTTCTAGCACATTGTCCTTCATCTAGAAGATATTCATTAACTAAGTATAGTGTTAGTACGCATTGAATGCATGATAAGACAATACATTAATTTAAACCTGCATGCATTAAGAAATGTGTTGAACAGAGGTTTAGATAGCTAATACAACAAATAAGTGAAGTACCTTTTTTTCAGAAACAAATTTCAACTGGGAAAGAATTATTACAGGGTTCATCTGTAGTGCCACCATGCCCGGCTAATTTTGTATTTTTAGTGGAGATGGGATTTCTCCATGTTGGTCAGGCTAGTCTCGAACTCCTGACCTCAGGTAATCTGCCACCTCGGCCTCCCAAAGTGCCGGGATTACAGGTGTGAGCCACTATGCCCAGCTGCATTATTTTTATTATATATTTTTAGAGATGGAGTCTCACTCTGATGCCCAGGCTAGGAGTACAATGGCATGATCTCAGTTCACTGCAACCTCTGCCTCCCAGGGTCAAGCGAATCTCATGCCTCAGCCTCCCAAGACGCTAGGATTACAGGGACCCGCCACTATGCCCAGCTAATTTTTGTATTTTTAGTAGAGGAGAGATTTCACCGTGATGACCAGGCTGGTCTCGACCTCCTGACCTCGGGTGTTCCACCTGCCTCGGCCTCCCGAAATACTGGGATTATGGGGTGAGCCACCTCGCCTAGCTGCTATGCATTATTTTAAGCTGAGCTTTTCTCCTTTCCCTAGGTCAGCTGCATTATCCATTGTAACTCTTGGTCATTTTAGTAAAATGCATAGTACATTTAAGAATTCAAAAAATATGTGTTGAGTTATTCTTGAGTTAGATATTGAAGATAAGTAGAAAACAAAACAGATAAACTCCCTTCCTTTATGAGGTGTTTATCTACTGAAATAACTGTTGGTATATCTCAAAGAAAATGATGTCAACAATAGCAAAATCACTGAAATATTAATTCTACCATTTCCTACCCAATATCAAGTAACACCTATTTTTAAATTATAAGTTAGTGTTGAAAAAATTATTTAAAATTTTTGTGAAAGTCAGCATTTCTAAATGTAATCATCTTCTGTTTTTTTTTTTTTTCTTTAGTAGAAACTCTGTAGGAAATCCCAAATCAAAATATCTTTGGCTGAATATTACTTTATTACTTTTTAGAAAATTCACATAACTGTAGCAAAAACAAGAGGATAGATTATCTTCAGCATCAAATGGATTTAGGTGCTTCACCATGAAATCTTTTTCACCTCATCTTTTGTCAGTGTTTCCCATTCCTTATTGGCTTCATTCTCCCAAGCAAGTTTCCAACGTATGTCAGGAAACAATGCTGGTAGTAGAAACTGAGCATGCTTCTGCCCAGAGAAACACGGGGCCCCATTCTTAGTTTTGGAAAATTGTTTAGTCTAACTTTGGTGAAATCAAAATCCCTAGATCAATCAGTAGATCAGTCAAGGTGATAATAATTTAAAAAGTGGTAATTATTATATAATTCATAATCGCACATGCAAAATCAATGTGTCTGAGGAAAAGCTGCCGGGCAAGGAAAGCAATGCGTGTCTCCAATACTTGTCTGAACCCCAGGTTAGTTATGCTTTCCATCCATATGGTTTCATTTTGGACTTTATTCTTTTTAATGGCTTACTCTTTATAAGAATACCCAAAGTCAGTTTATAAAATTTATCTGAACTGTCCTTCTGAAGCACCTCACATTTGCCTAATTCCAAAGGACAGAGGGATATCAAAGCTCTAGCCCTGCACTCTTATATTTCAAGTCAATAAATAAAATGATTGCTTCAAATAATATCATTCTCTAATATTTATTATTCTATTTTAGAAAACAGAAAACCATTTTAGTTTCATACTAAATCTAATCAGTCCATGCAGGCTGACTAGAGCTTATGAAAAAATTTGAAAATCAGATAACAGAAATCATCTACCAGGAAATAAATTATGATCCTTTCCTATGCCTGTATTTTCTGCAATGACTTCTTTAATGGCAACTTCTGCCCATTAATTGACCTTCAGAATTTTTGAAATCATTGAATTTCCATTTCCTTCTCTAACAATTTCACGCAGAAATCACAATGCAGAGATGAGCTCTTCTAGCCACAGAATAAATTTTCTGTTTTGACCAGGGCACTCCAAATTTAGGACAGGTCACCACTAACATCCAAGCTTTTGATTCCCATATCATGCTATTCTGTCTGCATTGCTTCAATCTCTGGAGAAGCTTAAGAAATTTTTGAAATGTATTCTACCTGGTGTCTTTCTTCGTCCTCCTTCTTTCTTTCTCCTCCTGAATTATTTAGTCCATAAATTCAGGCTTTTGAAAAGACTCTCCTCTTATTTGAACGTTTCTACCAGCTGGAGAATCATCATTAACAGATTTCTGAACTGAAGCTGCTTTCTTGATGTGTCCAATTTTTGTAACCTTATGCATCCAGTAAGAAACTACTTGTACTTAGCCAGGTGGTC
Organism: Papio anubis; assembly: GCF_008728515.1. Lineage (NCBI taxonomy): Eukaryota > Metazoa > Chordata > Mammalia > Primates > Cercopithecidae > Papio > Papio anubis. Next base: position 65,474,708 of record NC_044990.1, on the reverse strand, counting down.
CTCCCCAAAGCATCGCCTTCCTTCAGCATTTCAGCTTCCAAGACTTAAATAACTTGCACTACATCAGTGACTGCAAAATCATTCCAAATTTGCTACCTCCTTCACTATAGCAATAAAATATCCTTTTAATCTTTCTTTAATGTTTAATTTTCCTCTGTTGTTCCTCTAATCCTTTGAAGTAGACACAGCTGTTAAAGATATTTTTAACTTAATTCTCAATTTATCCTTAGTCTACCTCTGCCACGTTGTGCTGGATCAGAGCATCTTCCTCTCTCTTTGCTACAGGCCAGTGCATTGATTTTTCTAACGAAGTATTTCTTTGTGGAGTTGAGAGATGGGAGTTGGCAATTTCAGAGATTTTGACTGCATATTCCCTCTAAGTTAGCTTTCACTGCACATGCAGGGATGGGATGCAATGTAGAAATTATTTGCATTGTAGATGCAATGTAGAAATTACCATGTCTACAAATAGTACTTATAGACCATCGGTAGGGGGAAATTATCAGTGGATCTGTTGACTCAGGTAACCCACTGTAAAGCATGGTGCCATTTACTACTTGTTTCTCATCAACCCCCACTCTCACTGGAAGCCCATAATGATACATGGGTCTCTGGGTATTCATGTCATATCAGAACTTTGTGTTCAACAGTTTTCAAAATTTCTACTCATTCTCCTCTCCTCAATGTGCAGTCAACTGACTAAATGGCCATATTTTCTTTTGGAGAAGGACTGGAGGAATAAGTGTGGATAAGCTTACCGTACAGTTCCAGAATACTTCCTACTAAGCATTCAGACTCCTCTTCAGTCAATGGATTTCACAAGTGAAATCTAATTAAGATCTGGGAACTGAGAAAGTGTCATTTTTGTTGAGGTAACCACTCTCAACCACCTACATATGCACCATTGTTGAAGGTCCCAAGGGAAACCATGATCTATTAACCATCGACACAATTCCCAGCCGGCAGTCTCCTTGCCTGCCCTTCCAATTTTGTTATTTCTTACAGTAATTGTAGCCTTCTGGCTCCTGGTAATTAAGTACTGCCGACTGGCCTCTATTAGTGTGGGGCCCCATGGATGTTGATGAACTCAGCACTGTAATCACTACTCCTAGTGTTTTACCTGGCCTGCAATGAAGAAACATTGCTTGGCTTCCTGTAGCAATGCTGGTATTGCTACACCAACACATTCCTAAAATGTAATTCTCTGGAAGTGAGGTGAGGAAAATAGCCAGAGGATTGTGTTCCACTGGGAAGGCAAAAAGGACACACCATTTCCCAAGGATATGAGGAATGTCAGCATGCACATTTCCATCAGACTCTGTCTTCTTTCGTCTACTGGGAGACAGGACATAATTACACACTTCATGTAAGTATAAAAATAATTACCTATTTCTGTCAGCTCACATCTTTAATCAAGCAGCCTTGATATTCAGTTTCTGTCATACTCCCATGGTTAACTGTAATATGTCAGTCATGGGTGAGTATTTAAATACTCACTAATTTTATACCTCTAAATATTTGATACTTGAATTTCTGCTCAGCTATGTTTACCTAACAACTACAGGAGATAAAATACTACTCATAAGCTACAATATAGGCACTTTGACTCTCAAAATTTATCTGATATTAATCACCTTAAGTCTCTCATCCCTCCACAGAATGTCAGAAATAACCAGCCATCAATGCTATGGTCCATAATTTGCTAGTGCCTGAAGCATTGCCCCTGCAAGTGTAACTCTTGCACTTGTGACATTTCCCAGGGCACCTTAGTGAAATATTTAGTAAACCTCCACTGCCACACTATATATGCCATACATGCATCTCGGGATATCATCATGTTGGCTAACCATGTGTTGAGTAAGCAATTTCAGAATGCAGCCTCTTTGCTTCAGATCACTACTGGAACCACATGCTTTAGTTTGAGTCCTCCAAGAAGCAAACAAAATAGCATTAAACATGCAAGAGATTTATTAGGCAAGAGAGAATGAGTGGGAGTCTAAAAAGTTCAGGAAAGTCATCACACCATGGTGCAGGGCTGACTCCTATGGAGGAGACAAAGAAGTGAGAAACGTTGGACAGAAAATAATAATAATAATAATTTATCGACAGTAGTACAGTACCAACAAAGATATAGCAAGGACAATGATAAGTTTTCAAGCCAAAGTCATCTGTTGTAAACTAAACTAAAAACTAAATAAAATCCTAAGTCCCCCAACCAACTGAATGGACCCACTCTTGGCCAAGGGGACCCTAAAGAAACCTTAAAAATTGAGTTCCCGCCAGGCATGGTACTCATGCCTGTCATACCAGCACTTTGGGAGGCTGAGGTGGGTGGATCACAAGGTCAGGAGATTAAGACCATCCTGGCTAACACGTTGAAACCCTGTCTCTATTAAAAATACAAAAAATTAGCTGGGCAAAGTGGCAGGCGCCTGTAGTCCCAGCTACTCGGGAGGCTGAGGCAGCAGAATGGTGTGAACCCGGGAGGCAGAACTTGCAGTGAGCCAAGATCATGCCACTGCACTCCAGCCTGGGCAACAGAGCGAGACTCTGTTTCCCACCGCCCCCCCCCCCCCCCCCCCACCAAAAAAAAGTTGAGTTGCCAGCCATGATGGTGTGTCTGGAATTGGTGGGTTTTTGGTCTCTCTGACTTCAAGAATGAAGCTGCGGACCCTCGCGGCAGGCAGAGGGAGCAGGCTCCGGCCTCGGCCAGCCCAGAGAGGGCCTCTCACAGTGCAGTGGCAGGCTGAAGGGCTCCTCAAGTGCCACCAGAGTGGAGTGGATGCCAAGGCTGAGGACGCACCGAGAGTGAGGACTGCCAGCACATTGTCACCTCTCAATGTGATGGGAAGCCTGACACATCTTGTTACACCCCCTCCCTTTTTTGTTTAGATGCAACAACTGACCAGCATTAAAGTTACAATAGAGGTCGTAAGACTAACAGAGCAAACCATCTGCGGCAATAAGACAACAAATTATAAACAGGACCTAAGGTCATGCCAAACAAGGGTTAAGCCACACACCCCATACACTTAAAAAACAAACTATGCTCTAATTACAAGACTTTTCTTTTTCTCTAGCAGCTAAACAAGCACTAGCCTTGAGATAAAGCAAAATTCAAACAACTGAAGCTCATTACCAGACACTGACTATCTGACCCTTTGTTCCACAAACCATAACTACAGCTTGGATTGGACAAAAGACTGATTTCTATAACTCTCCTGAGAAGAGGCCACTAACTGTGAATTGGTTCTGGCCAGTTTCACAGGGCTGCACATTACCGTGCCTTCCTGTCCCTGCTTCGCCTTTTGACATGTAGGGTCTAATTGGGAGGTCTTCAAATGTTTTCCTGGCTGGGCATGGTGGCTCACGCCTGTAATCCCAGCACTTTGGGAAGCCAAGGCGGGAGGATTGCCTGAGCTCAGGAGTTCGAGACCAGTCTGGGCAACACTGTGAAACCCATCTCTACTAAAAATACAAAAATTACCCGGGAGTGGTGGCACAGGCCTGTCGTCCCAGCTACTTTGGATGCTGAGGCAGAAGAATCGCTTCAACCTGGCAGGCGGAGCTTGCAGTGAGCTGAGATCTCACCATTGCCCTCCAGCCTGGGTGACAGAGTGAGACTCTGTCTCAAAAAAAAAAAAAGAACAGTTTTAATATGTTACATATGACTCAGTGAACATGAGTTATATGTAACATGCATGGTTATTTGGTATGCATGTATTAGAAACATTTTTATAAATATTCAGAGATCCCCCTTAACCTACTGAATATGTATACTTGGCCAACCCATTCAGCTTAAATCCCCGTTCTACTCTCCCGTCCCTTGAAGTGCCTACTAATCTCCTCTGCTGGAGGCTAATATTCCCAGCTTGTTGGAAGGGCAATCTTGCAGATTGTAATGCTTTATAGGAAATAAATAGAAAAGAAATAATTCTCCTTTCCAACTTTATGAAGACCTCTGGATTTTTCAACTGATAAAACGTATTATATCTCCCAGGAATGAGATCTCTTCACTAACCCTGACAGGGACACTCAGTCCTTGCTGAGAGGATCCTATTGAAAGTATGACCTTGCTGAGTGTGCTGTAATGGATTTCAGGGCACAGCAACTGTGTCCAGTGCTCAATTATGTTTCCCGCAGTCAGATATCTGATAGGCACATCTTCACGACAATGATTCCTATTTCCTGACCAGGTTTCATCGGCGTGCAACATCTACAGTTGCATAAGGTCCCAAGCTTAAGAAACCTTACACTTGATTTAATGCTTCTTAAATTTCTTAATGATTTTAAAAGAAGGAGCCCCCACCTTGGGCTCTAGAAATTGTATACTTAGTCTTATGTGTTACTGTAACTATAATTAACATTCTAAGAAAACTTGGCCATTTTCACCTAGAGTAGGGTAATTTTGAACAAGAAGTAATTTTCACTTATCAGTCTAACATGTATCTCAACTGATATTTGGTCTATTATGACTTGCAATTGCTCTGTTATTGTTTCTCATATGCTCCAACTCTAAAATCCTCCTAGATATGTTTCCTCATGTAAAATATGATTTCTGTTATCACTCATGCTAACATTACCTACATTCCAACAAAGTCTCATGATTCTATAGTGAATTTTACCTTTATTCAAACATCAAATAGGTGTAAACACACAATTAGTCCAGTTTTCTAGAATATTTTACTCAATAGAATTTACTTTTGACTCCCTTTTGTGTATTTTAAGAAGTACCTTTCCAAAATTTGCCATTACCTTGATTATCTGGGCAGTAAATCCAAGTTTGATTTCTGAGTTTATTCCTTTTGTATTTTTATATATGTTTGGCACAGACCTCAAGATATAATGAGATATAATTTATAATCACCTAGCTTATGGCTTAAAAGTAACTAACTGTATTAGTTTTTTCTTTTGTATAAAGTTCTAACATTGCCTAATCATCATAAAATAGTGGCTTTTCGGAACAATTATTATTTTTTTCTTCAAGTTTGTTTCACACTGTTTCTCTTCGGACCATTTCTGATATTATTTTACTACAATTTAAGTTTTCCTTTTCATGTTTAATGTTTAGTATTCCCTTTCAAAAGCTTAATTAATGATTTTCTATTTCAAATTCTTGTTCTTAAGTCTTTTCATCTTGTCATTTTTTTATTCAGTTCATAAAGCCAAAATTTTAAAAATTCTCCTTGAGTTTTACAAAAATATTATTAAAGCTGATCCCTCATTCCAACTTCCAAATATATTAATTTACCTTTATAATAAAGGCCTCCTTTTTATACACATTGGCTAAAAGTTTGCCATATAAGCTTTTACTGAATCCAGAGTTTGAGTAATTTAAATTTATAGCCATATTCACGACTTACTCTATGAACTAACTAGGGGTAATTTGAAAACAAGTAGCGAAAGTTAACTGTGAGGTTGCTGTCAAACCCCTGTAAATAGTTGGGTAGTACAGTCTGAAGTACACAGGCTCTATCATCTGGAGAACAGCTGGAGCGACCTACTGCCAGGAGAAACCTGAGTGTGAGAATCTACATGAATGTGTTCCCCGAGTCAACCTCGTGTTTGTGGAAACCATTGCGTATTGAAAATGCTGCATCAGTGTGTAATTTTGGCCAGTGTTGCAAAGCTTCTATCCACTGCATTGAGGACAGTTCCTATCATTTTGCAGTGCTATATTTTTGACAAAAACAACAACAACAAAAAATACTTTTATATGGTAGGCTGCATGATACACATTGATGAAAAATCAGGACAAATACAAGCCCAGTTGTTTGTATATTTTGAAATAGGGTGAGAGAAAAACCTTGTATGTTTAGAGGCCTTTGGTCTTGCTCATGCTTACGCCTGTTTATTGGCCATTGTGCTCACATCGCCTAAAATGGATGTAGTCTCCATAACTATTAAGCTTTGCCAACAGCCCATATTTATTTAGTGTGATATTTACTCTCTTCCCAAGCTTATTTTAACATTTTTAGGAAGCTTGTGCCATGTTTTCAAAAGGAAGTGATTAAACTGGTCCATTTGTACTCGTTTTAATCTAGTCTCATTTGCAATAGATATAATTAAAATTGCATATTGAATTTTCTCATGGGGATTTTATAATTTCAAAAATTCAAAGTACCTAAATATCTTCTATATTTAATTTCTTTGGGCATTTTTGTTAGGTAACTGCTGATGGGAAGAGTAAAATATAGCTCATAAATTAGCATATGTTCTGGAAGTGTGGGGTTCAAATGGTCATTAGAGAAACATTTTTGAACGTGGTCAAAATAAGTACTAGTATAAAATCAATGAGTTCTTAATAAATAATGTTTTATTTTATCTATTCATGATTATAAATGCATCATTAGCCAGTGCAAATGCTAATATGCCTGTATAAAGAGCTTTTAATTCCCTTTTCAAGTTAACAATGGAAACTGCTAGTACAACCGAAGATCAGAAGATATATGGAAGTATTGGCAGAGCTATTCTACTCCATTAATGCCAAATGTCTGGATTGATTATAAATTCTTACCTCCTCTAAAGGTCTGTTAATACTTACTTCTAAAGATGAAACATACATGTAACTGTGGTTTATTTTCTTTATTATTTTGTATTTTGTTTTTTTATCTTTGAATTTCTACTTTATGAATTTTATGATTAATATACATAGGTACAGAAATTAAATTGTATAATTTAAAAGTTCTCATGAAAGTGAAATAATTCCAGTAATATACACTAAAATGTTCAAATTTATAATTCAGAATGAAATAAGAAGTCATTATAATGGGTAATTTGGAAAAACATAAACTAGGTAATGCACTGATAATGAAAAAGATTAATAAAAAGTTTAAGTAATCAAGAGCTAAGCTATACTGAAGATAAAATAATTTTTTTTTCTATTTACAGAGGATAATTTGCATATTGGTGTTAAAAAACACAGTTCCCTGAAAAATCATGATTCTTATAGTAACAACTATAATTCTTATAATACTTTCAATTTACGTGACATTTCTAATTGAGATGACCTTCATGATACATATAAAACAACATCTAGAATATATCAGCATTTATCATATAATAAGCACTTAATCAATGTTAGGAATAGAAGGCTTTACCAATTCATTTCTTAGCAGTAAGTGAAATTCAACTCAATCCTTTTTTTAAGAAAAAAATAGCAATAATTTTTGTCGACATCTGGGGAATCACAGGATATAGTTGCTTAATGCACTACTAGATCTATTGCCCTTTGGAATAAGTTATTGGTAAATTTGATTTTTCTCCACCTTCAACTAGGTTCCTTTCATATCCACTAAATTATATTATAGTCATATTGTTAGGGGTAGAAGGTCTCCAGGTTACTGGCAGTGAATCTGTAGGGATCTGAAGAAGCCTCAATTCATGCCGCCTCAGAAAAAATAATTTGATCGAAAGGAGTAACACAGAAAAAGAGACCAAAGCAAGTTTCAGAGCAGGAGTAGAAGTTTATTAAAAAACTTTAGAAGAGAAACAAAACAAAACAACAACAACAAAAACTACACCTGGAAGACACCAGGTGGGCAACTTGACGGAGAAGTGTGGCGTTTAACCTTGATTCTAGGACTTTACATGCTTGCTCACCTCCAGTGGCTTGCTCCCCTTTCCCCTCATTTTTCCCTAAGGGCAAGTCGCCCACATGTACCGTACTCTCCTTACACTTGGGAGGTGAGCATGCGTGGTGCGTTTAGGAAGTTGTACACATGCCCATCTGAGGTTTTCTTCCCTTTTCTGGTGGAATGCCTCCAGAAGGCTATACTCTGTCATTTTGTCTCTTAATCTGCATGCCTGGGTTCACTCGCCCAATTCCTGAGATTTTATTGGAAGCTGATCGATTACCAACCTCAAGTATTTTTATCTGTTTGGAAAGTTGCCTCTCCCTGGTGCCGACAATCAATTAACATTTTAGTGTGACACATGTGGACCATTAGAAAATGGCCTCTCCCTGGCACTGGCTGCCAAATTTTTTTTAGTGAGGCAGTGTGATAACTGCAGAACCATCACCTGATGGCCACCTGACATTCATGGTGGGTGGAGGAGGGGAGAGGCCTCTCCTGCCTCGCTCATGCCTAACTATCTGTAACTACAATATTGCATTAGGACATTCTTGCATTGCTATAAAGGCATACTTGAGACTGAGTAACATATAAAGAAAAGAGGTTTAATTGGCTCACAGTTCTGCAGGATGTACAGAAAGCATGGTGCTGACATGTGCTTGGCTACTGAGGAGGCCTCAGGGAGTTTTTATTGATGACTGAAGGTGAATTAGGAGCAAGCACATCACAGGGCTTGAGTGAGAGCAAGTGGGTTGGGGGCAGGTGCAACACACTTTTAAACAACTAGATCTCATGCAAACTCACTTGCTATCCTGAGGACAGCGCCAAGGCGATAGTGCTAAATCATTCATGAGAACTCCACCCCCGTGATTCAATTACCTCCTACCCAGCCCCACTTCTAACATTGGGGATTACATTTCAACATGAGATTTGGAGGGACAAATAGCCAAAATCCATGAAATAAGAATTTAAGAAGTGGAGGATTTGATTCAATGAACAACCATCCACAGCTTTGTTTAAAAGTATTTACAGAAAGAGCTGTTTTTCTAAAACAACGTATTAAAATAGCATAAATTTAGGATATCTTTAAATAAAAGTTGATTAATTGCTTTAAATAGGTAATATCGAGAGAAAGAAAAGTAAGCATGCAGTGAACTAGAAACAACAAATGTATTACACTGAGGTATTTTCTAGAATAAAATATGAAGAATTAAAATAGAAATCACATTTTGCAGAAGTAGATGGTCTAATTTTCTTTTAAGATGGGCTGAAATCTTTCTGAGGAGGGAATAGACCTGTAATTTTTATTGTTTTTGATTTGAGGAGTTAGAGTTTATAGGAAAATAAGAGCAGTGTAAAGTTTTTTAGAGGAGGATCAGAAACTGAACATAAAGGGAAGAACCAGGGAAGCACAAAATTGTTAAGACATGGCATACTGATTAGCATAATAAGGGGAATAAAGAGTACAAATGTGCAGGTACTTTATTTGAATATAAATATGTTGTTTTTTGCTCCTGCTAAAGTGACAGAAAAATAATGAACAAAAACACATCAAGTATTATGGCTTGTAAAACTGTTGTTATATAAGATAGCTTTCCAAAATCCTCTACAATGCCACTTTATTTCCCATGCCTACAAAAGGATCTTTACTGTCTGTTACTGGGTTCAAAATGTTCCTTCTTAGCATGACATTCTTAAATTAATATGTGATAATTTATGTAAAACCATTTTAGTTTTTGCATAGGCATCAAGAGTGTTCATTTTCATAATTTGCGATGATACATAATTTTTAAATCTTAAGCTTACTCATACAGTGGTCCTACAATGAAATTCTGTGGCTTCAAATTCATTCATAGCTGCACTTTTTCCTTGAATCTGAAATGTTCTCAAAGTAATTTAATTGTCTCTCTCCACTACTTAGTGAATCATATTAGTTACTAAAAATCTCTGAATAAAGGTGAAAAAGGCACTCATAAGTACTGAGTCAACATGAGGAAAGTATTATGCCATTATTATAATAACACAATATATTTGTACAGAGCTTTATAGTTTATGAGGTGCTTTTATGTGCTTTAAATCATTTGATCTGTAAAATAACTCTGAATAAGTAAGGGTATTTTTTATTGCTCATTACAGACATATCAGCCTAAACTAGTGTAAGAATTTAGAGAAATTTGGTGGCTGGCAAGATGGCCAGATAGGAACAGCTCCAGTCTGCAGATCCAGTGAGATCAACACAGAAAGAGGGTGATTTCTGCATTTCCAAATGAGGCACCTGGCTCATCTCATAGGGACTGGTTAGATACTGGGTGCAAAAAAAAAAAAAAGAAAAGACCCATCAGTGTGCTGTATTCAGGAGACCCATCTCATGTGCAAAGCACACATAGGCTCAAAATAAAGGGATGGAGGAATATTTACCAAGCAAATGGAAAGGGAAAGAAAAAAAAAAAAAAAAGCAAGGGTGGCAATCCTAGTCTCTGATAAAACAAACTTTAAACCAACAAAGATCATAAAAGACAAAGAAGGGCATTACATACTGGTAAAGGGATCAATGCAACAAGAAGAGCTAAGTATCCTAAATATATATGCACCCAATACAGGAGCACTCAGATTCAAACAAACAATGGGGAAAGGATTCCCTATTTAATAAATAGTGTTGGGAAAACTGGCTAGCCATAAATCAAGTTCATGGAGACCTACAAAGAGACTTAGACTCCCACACAATAATTGTGGGAGAATTTAACCCCCCACTGTCAGTATTAGACAGATCAAAGGAACAGAAAATTAACAAGGATATTCAGGACATGAACTTGGCTCTGGACCAGGCTAACCTAATAGACATCTAAAGAACTCTCCACCCCAAATCAACAGAATACACCTTCTTCTCAACACCACATCATATTTATTCTAAAATTGACCAGACGACTGGAAGTAAAATGCTCCTCAGCAAATTCAAATGAACAGAAATCACAACAAACAGTCTCAGACCACAGTGCAATCAAACTAGAATTCAGAATTAAGAAACTCACTCAAAAACTCACAACTACATAGAAAATGAACAACCTGCTCCTGAATGACAACTGAGTAAATAATGAAATTAAGACATAAATAAATAAGTTCTTTGAAACCAATGAGAACAAAGACACAACATACCATAATCTCTAGGATACAGCAAAAGTAGTGTTTGGAGGGAAATTTATGCACCAAGTACCCACAGAAGAAAGTGGGAAAGATCTAAAATTGACACCCTAACATCACAATTAAAAGAACTGCAGAAGCAACAGCAAACAAATTCAAAAGCTAGCAGAAGACAAGAAGTAACTAACATCAGAGCAGAACTGAAGGAGATAGAGACACAAAAAAACCCCTTCAAAAATTAGTGAATCCAAGAGCTGGTTTTTTGAAAAGAGTAACAAAATAGACAGACCACTAGCCAGATTAATAAAGAAGAAAAGAGAGAAGCATCCTATAAATACAATAACAAATGATAAAAGGGATATCGCCATTGATCCCACTTAAATACAAACTACCATCAGAGAATACTATGAACACCTCCATGTAAATAAACTAGATAATCTAGAATAAATGGATAAATTCCTGGACACATACACCCTCCCAAGACTAAACCAGGAAGAAGTCAAATTCCTGAATAGACCAATGACAAGTTCTGAAATGCAGGCAGTAAGTAACAGCCTACCAAACGAAAAAAAAAAGTCCAGGACCAGATTGATTCACAGGCGAATTTTACCAGAGGTACAAAGAGGAGCTGGTACCATGCCTTCTGAAACTATTGCAAACAAGAGAAAAAGATAGACTCTTCCCTAACTCATTTTAAGGCCAGCATCATCCTGATATCAAAACCTGGCAGAGACACAACAATAAAAGAAAATTTCAGGACAATATCCCTAATGAACATCAAGGCAAAAATCCTCAGTAAAATACTGACAAACTGAATCCAGCAGCACATCAAAAAGTTCATCGATCACGATCAAGTTGACTTCATCCCTGGGATGCAAGGCTGGTTCAACATACGCAAATCAATAAATACAATTTTTCACATAAACAGAGCTAATGACAAAAAGCGCATGATTATCTCAATAGATGAAGAAAAGGCCTTCGATAAAATTCAACGCTCCTTCGTGCTAAAAAAAACTATCAATAAACTAGGTATTGATGGAGAGCATCTCAAAATAACATGTGCTATTTATGATAAACCCACTACCAATATCATACTGAATACGCTAAAGCTGGAAGCATTCCCTTTGAAAACCGGCGCAAGACAAGGATGCCCTCTCTCACCACTCCTATTCAACGCAGTATTGAAAGTTCTGACCAGGGCAATCAGGCAAGAGAAAGAAATAAATGGTATTCAAATAGGAAGAGAGGAAGTCAAATTGTCTCTGTTTGCAGCTGACGTGACTGTATATTTAGAAAACCCTATCATCTCAGCCCAAATTCTCCTTAAGCTGACAAGCAACTGTAGCAAAGTCTCAGGAAAAAAATCTATGTGCAAAAATCACAACCATTCCTATACACCAATAACAGACACAGAAAGCCAAATCATGAGTGAACTCTCATTCACAATTGCTGCAAAGAGAATAAAATATCTAGGAATATAACTTACAAGGGATGTGAAGGACCTCTTCAAGGAGAACTACAAACTACTGCTCAAGGAAATAAGAGAGGACACAAACAAATGGAAAAACATTCCATGATCGTGGATAGGAAGAATCAATCTCATGAAAATGGCCATACTTCCCAAAGTAATTTATAGATTCAATGCTATCCTCATCAAGCTACCATTGAGTTTCTTCACAGGATTAGAAAAAACTACTTTAAATTTCATATGGAACCAAAAAAAGTCCATATTGCCAAGGCAATTTTAACCCAAAAGAACAAAGCTGGAGGCATCATGCTACCTGACTTCAAACTATAGTACAAAGCTACAGTAATCAAAACAGCATGGTAATGGTACCAAAACAGATATATAGACCAATGGAACAGAATAGAGGTCCCAGAAATAACACCATATATCTACAACCATCTGATATTTGACAAATCTGACACAAACAAGCAATGTGGAAATGATTCCCCATTTAATAAATGGTGTTGGGAAAACTGGCTAGCCATACGTAGAAAACTGAACCTGGACTCCTTCCTTACACCTTATACAAAAATTAACTAACGATAGATTAAAGACTTAAACATAAGACCTAAAACCATAAAAACCCGAGCTGAAAACCTAGGCAATACCATTCAGGACATAGACACGAGCAAAGACTTCATGACTAAAACACAAAAACAATGGCAACAAAAGCCAAAATTGACAAATGGGACCTAATTAAATGAAAGAGCTTCTTCACAGCAAAAGAAACTATCATCAGAATGAAAAGGCAACCTACAGAATGGGAGAACATTTTTGCAATCTATCCATCTGACAAAGGATTAATATTGGTTAATATCTACAAGGAACTTAAACAAATTTACAAGAAAAAAACAACCCCATCAAAAAGTGGGAAAAGGATATGAACAGACAGTTCTCAATAGAAGACATGTATATGGCCAAAAAATGTAAGAAAGAAAGCTCATCATCACTGGTCATTAGAGAAATGCAAACAAAATCACAATGAGATACCATCTCACACTAGTTAGAATGGCAATCGCTAAAATGTCAGGAAACAACAGATACTGGAGAGGATGTGGAGAAATAGGAAAACGTTTACACTTTTGGTGGGAGTGTAAATTAGTTCAACCATTGTGGAAGAATGGCGATTCCTTAAGGATCTAGAACCAGAAATACCATTTGACACAGCAACCCCACATTCTTAGCAACTACACAAACACACTTACACACATGATATTTGAAATATAATTGCAGCTTGTGATTTATGTGTTTTTTTTTTTAAATTAAAGGAAGAGAAAAACCTTCAGAAATGTAATATATTGGAACTATATGTTATGGTTTGTGAAAGACAAGAGAATGTCATTTCAAAAACAATTACCTAATGTTATTTCTTTCCAAAATGCATTCTATTCATATATCTGTGTATAGTGAGTGAATGATAAAATTCTCTGAATTTTCCTTGATTCTAACTATGTTTAGCAATGTAGCATGTTTTTATCCTCTTAATCATAATAGACTTTTATATGAAGAAACACAGAGAAACCCAGCTAGAAACTAGAAGATGACCATCTCCAAGGCACACAATCTACAGATTCATCAAAGTAAAACAAAAGAAAAAAATATTAAAGGCAACTAGAGATAACAGTCAGATCACATATGGAGGAAAACCCCCTCAGGCCAGCAGTGGACCTCTCAGCAGAAACCATACAAGTCAGATGATATTGGAGGCATGCTTGAAGAAAAAAATTTCAACCAAGAATTTGATATCTCACCCAACTAAGCATTTAAGTGGAGAAATAAAATCCTTCTCAGACAAGCAAACAGTGAGAAAATTTGTTACAACCACACCAGTTATTGGAGTGGTAAACATGGAATTGAAAGAATGACACCTGCTACCACAAAAACATACTTGAGCATGTAGCTCACTGACACAATAAAGCAACTACAATGAAGTATACATAACAACCAGTTAACAACATGACCACAGAATCAAAATCTCACCTATTGATAGTAACTTTGAATGTGAATGGGTTAAAGATCCCACTTAAAAGACATATGGTTGCAAGCTGGATGACAAGACAACAGCCAACTGTCTGCGGTCCTCAGGATACCCATCTCACATGTAGTGACACCCACAGGCTCAACATAAAGGGATGGAGAAAGATCTCCTATGCAAATGGGAAACAAAAATGAGCAGCAGTCACTATGCTTATATCATATAAAATAGACTTCAAATGAACAACAATTGAGAAGGACAAAGAAGAATATCACATAACAATAAAGGGCATAATCCAACAAGAAGATTAAACTATTTTAAATATATATGCACCAACTTTGTAGCACCTAGATTCAAAAAACAAATTTCTGACCTATGAAAAGACTTAGATAGCTACCCAATAATAGTGGGAGACTTCGACACCCCACTGACAGCATTCATCAGATCTTCAAGGCAGAAAACTAACAAAATCTGAACATCAAGAAGATGGAAAGATCCCAAATTACCGATCTAACTTTGCACCTAAAGGACCTAGAAAATAAAGAACAAATAAACTCCAAAGCTAGCAGAAGAAAAGAAATAACTATAATTAGAGAAGAACTGAATAAAACAGAGATGGCAAAACCCATACAAAAGAACGATGAAACCAAGAGTTAGGTCTCCTAAACAATAAACAAGATTAATATACCATGAACAAGAGTAACAAAGAAAAAAAAAGAGAGGATCCAAACAAGTAAATAAGAAATGGCATACCAACAGATCCCATAGAAATACAACAGATCCTTAGAAGCTACTATAAACAACACTATGCATACAGATTAGAAAATCTACAGGAAATGGATATATTCCTGAAAATATACAATTTGCCAGCATTGAATCAGTAAAAAACTGAAACCCTAATTAGACCAATATCAAGTTCTGAAATTGAATCAGTAATAACAACGCCAGCTAGCAAAGAAAGCCCTGGGTCAGGTGGATTCATAGCTGAATTTTACCAGGCATACAAGTAAAAACTGGTATCAATCCTACTGAAACTCTCCAAAAAAAAAAAAGAAAAAAAAAAAAAAAGGAAGAGGGGCTCATCCCTAATACAGTCTATAAAGTTAGCATCAGCCTGATAATAAAATCTGTCAGAGACACAACACAAAATGAAGCTTGTCTTCTGCTAGTTTTGGGATTAGTTTGTTCTTGGTTCTCTAGTTTTTCAAGTTGTGATGTTAGGTTGTTGACTTGAGATCTTGCTAACTCTTTGACTTTGGCATTTAGTGCTATGCAAAAAATAACCAAAATTAAAGCTGAACTGAAGGAGATAGACACAAAAAATCATTTAAAAAATCAGTGAACCCAGGAGATGTTTTTTTTTTTTTTTGAGAAAACTAAAAAAAAAAAAATAGATAGACTGCTAGCTACAATAATAAGAAGAAAAGAAGGATGAGCCAAACAGATACAATCATAAATGATAAGGTGGATATTACCACTGACCCCACAGCAATACAAACAACAATCAGAAAATATTATAAACACCTCTATGCATATAAACTATATAATTAAGAAGAAATGTATAAATTGCTGTCACATACACCCTCCCAAGACTGAATCAGGAAGAAATTGAATGCCTGAACAGACCAATAATGTGTTCTGAAATTGAGGCAGTAATAAACAGCCTAACAATTAATAAAGCCCAGGGCCAAACAGATTCACCACTGAATACTTCCAGATATACAAAGAAGAGCTGTAACCATTCCTACTGAAACTATTTCAAAAGATTAAAAAGGGAGGACTCCTCCCTAACTCATTCTAAGAGGCCAGCATCATCCTGATACCAAAACATGATACAGATACAACAACAAAAAAGAAAAGTTTAGGCCTATATCCTTGATGAACATTAATACAAAAATCATCAACAAAATACTGGCAAACTGAATTTAGAAGCACATCATAAAGCTTATCCACCACAATCAAGCAGGCTTCGTCTCCAGGATTCAAGGTTGGTTCAACATATGCAAATCAATAGATGTAATTCATCATGTAAACTGAACTAAGACAAAAACCACATGATTATCACAATACATGTGGAAAAGTCTTTCTATAATATAAAATTCAACATCCCATCATGTTAAAAACTCTCAAAAAAATAGGTATTAAATGAACATATCTCGAATTAATAAAAGCCATATATGACAAATACACAGCCAACATCATATTGAATGGACAAAAGCAAAGCCTTCCCCTTAGAAACAGGCTCAAGACAAAGATGCCTTCTCTCACCACTCCTATTCAACAGAGTTAGAAGTTCTGGCCAGGCAATCAGGCAAGATAAACAATTAAAGGGCATTCAGATATGAAGAGAGGACATCATAGTATCCCTGTTTGCAGATGACATGATCCTATGTCTAAACAATTGTCTCAGCCCAAAAGATTCTTAAATTGATAAGTAAGTTCAGCAGTCTCAGTATACAAAATCGTAGTGCAAAAATTGCTAGTGGCTGAGAGTCAAATCATGAATGAACTCCCATTCACAATTAACACAAAAAATAATAAAATACCTGGGAATACAACTAACAAGGGAAGTGAAAGACCTCTATAAGGAGAACTACAAAACAGTGCTCAAAGAAATCAGAGATGACAAAAACAAATAGAAAAACATTCCAAGCTCATGG
Source organism: Papio anubis (assembly GCF_008728515.1). Classification (NCBI taxonomy): domain Eukaryota; kingdom Metazoa; phylum Chordata; class Mammalia; order Primates; family Cercopithecidae; genus Papio; species Papio anubis. Next base: position 65,457,854 of record NC_044990.1, on the reverse strand, counting down.
ATAAGAAGAATCAATACCATGAAAATGGCTATACTGCCCAAAGCCATTTGTTAGATTCAATGCTATCCCCATTAAGCTACCAATGACATTTGTCACAGAACTGGAGAAAACTATTTTAAAATTTATAGGGAACCAAGCAATAACCCAAATAGTCAAGACAGTCCTAAGCAAAAAGAACTAAGCTGGAGGCTAACTTCAAACTAAATTCAAGCTATACTACTGGGGTACAGTAACCAAAATAGCAGGTTACTGTTACAAGAACAGACACATAGACCAATGGAACAGAATAAAGAACCCAGAAATAAGACCATCCACCTGTCACTATTGACAAACCTGACAAAAACAAGCAATGGGGAAAGCATTTTCTATTCAATAAATTGTGCTAGGATAACTTGCTTGCCATGTGCAGAAAATTGAAGCTGGACCCTTTCCTTACACCACATACAAAAATCAACTCAAGATGGATTAAAGACTTAAATATAAAATCCGAAACTATGAAAACCCTTGAAGAAAAATTAGACAATACCATTCAGGACATAGGCATGGAAAAAGTTTTATGACGAAGATGCCAAAAGAAATTGCAACAAAAGCAAAAATTGACAAATTGGATCTAATTAAACTAAAGATCTTCTGCACATAAAAAGAAACTATCAACAAAATAAACAGATAACCTCCAGAATAGGAGAAAATGTTTGCAAACTGTGTCTGGCAGAGGTCTAATATCCAACATCTATAAAGAAATTAAACAAGTTTACAAGGAAAAAAAACAAACAACCCTATTAAAAAGTAGGTATAGGACATCAACAGACACTTCTCAAAAGAAGACATTCAAGCAGCCAAAAATCATGAAAAAAAAAAAAAGAGCCCAACAGTACTGATATTTAGAGAAATGCAAATCAAAACCACAATGAGATACTATATCATACCAGTCAGAATGACTATTATTAATAAGCCAAGAAATGACAGATGCTGGCAAGGTTGTGGATAAAAAGGAATGCTTATACATTGCTGGTGGGAGTTTAAATTAGTTTAACCACTGTGGAAAGCAGTATGGCAATTCCTGAAAGAGCCAAAACCGGAACTACTATTCAACCCAGCTATCTTATTACTGGGAATATACCCAAAGAAGTGTAAGTCATTCTATTATAAAGACACAGGCATTAATGTGTTTATTGCAGTTCTATTTACAATAGCAGAGACATGGATTCAACCTAAATGCCCATCAATGATAGGCTGAATAAAGAACATGGGGTACATATACACATGCAACCATAAAAGGAATAAGATCGTGTCTTTTGCAGGGACATGGATGGAGCTGGGGTCATTATCCTTAGCAAAAAGCACATGGACAGAAAACCAAATACCACATGTTCTCATTTATCAGTGGGAGCTAAATTATGAGAACATATGAACACATAGAGGGAATAACACACACTGGGACCTATCAGAGGGTGGAAGGTAGGAGGAGGGAGAGTATCAGGGAAAATAACTAATGAATGCTAGGCTTAATACCTGGGTGATAAAATAGTCTGTACAACAAACCCTCATGACACACATTTACCTATGTAACAAACCTGTACATCCTGCACATGCCCCCCTGAACTTAAAAATAAAAGTTAACAAAATGAAAAAGGAAACATTGTGCCAATATTCTTAACTAACATCAATGCAAAAATTCTAAACAAAAAGCAAACTGTGTTCAGCAGCGCATGGAAAAGTTAATTCACTACAATTAGGCAGGTTGTATTACTTGGATACAAGGTTGGTTCAACATACACAAATCAATTCATATGACTCACCAGATAAACAGAATTGAAAACAAAAACCATATTATCATTTCAACAGATGCAGAAAATGCTTTTGATAAAAAAATCTAACATCCTTCTTGATAAAAAACCCTAACAAATGAGGCATTGAAGGAACATACCTTAACATGATAAGCGACATCTATGAAAAGCCCATAGTCAATGTCATGCTGAATAGACAACAGCTATAACCATTCCCTTTGAGAACTGGAACAAGATAAGGATACCCACTTTCATCACTCTTATTCAACATAATATTAGAAGTTCTAGCTAGAGTAATCAGGCAAAAGAAATAAAAGGCATCCAAATAGGAAAAAAGGAAGTCAATCTACCTCTCTTCACAGACTGTATGATTAATAATTAATTCCATAAATAGAAAACCCTAAAGACTCAGCCAAAAGACTTCTAGAACTGATATGCAACTTTATAAAGGTTCAGGATACAATGTCAATTTACAAAAATCAGGAATATTTTCATGCACCAGTAATGTCCAGAATGAGGGTCAAGTCAAGAACATAATCCTATTTCCAATAGGCACAAAGAAAACAAAATGCCTAAAAATACAGCTAACCAAACAGGAAAGATCTTTACATGGAGAACTAGAAAACACTGATTAAAGAGATCAGAGATGACACGAATAAACAGAACAACATTCCCTGATTATGGATAGAAAAAACCAATATATTTTAAATGGCTATACTGCCCAAAACGATTTACAGATTCAATGCTATTCCTATGAAACTACCAATGTTACTTTTCACAGAATTAGAAACAATTTTAAAATTTATATAGAACAAAAGAACAAGCACAAATATCCAAAATAATCCTAACAAAAATAACAAAACCAGGGGCATAACACTACCTGATTTCAAACTATACTATAAGGCTACAGTAATCAAAATAGTATGGCACTGGTACAAAAGCCGACACACAGACTAATGAAACAAAGTGGAAATCTCAGAAATAAAGCCACATCCCTATAACTATAAGATTTTTGACAAGGCTAACAACAAGAAGTAATGGGGAAAGAACTCTCTATTCAATAAATTTTGATGGGATAATGCTACTTGCATACAGAAGAATAAAACTGGATCCTTGCCTTTTACCACATATGAAAATTAACTCAAGATAAATTAAAGATTTGTATGTAAGACCTCGAACTATAAAAATTCTGGAATAAAACCTAGGAAATAAACTTTAAATATCAGCATTGGCGAAGAATTTTTGGCTAAGTCCCAAAAGCAATAGCAACAACAACAAAATTGGCAAATGGGACATAATTAAAGAGCTTCTGCACTGACCAAAAGAAAAAAAATAAAGCATCAACAGAGTAAACAGACAACCTACAGAATGGGAGAAAATATTTTAAAACTATGCATCCAGCAAAAATCTAATATACAGAATCTGTGAGGAACTTAAACAAATCAAGAAGCAAAGACAAATAACCCCATTAAATATGGGCAAAGAACATTAACAGTCTTCTGAAAAGAAGACATACAAGCAAGCAACCAGCAACCATATTAAAAAATGCTTATCATCAGTAATCATGAGAGAAATGCAAATCAAAACCACAATTAGATAGTATCTCATATTAGTCAAAATGGTCACTATTAAAAATTCAAAAAATTATAGATCCTGGAGAGGTTATGAAGAGAATGGAATGCTTACACATGTTGGTAGGACCATAAATTAGTTCAGCCACTTTGAGACCAGTTGAGAGATTTCTCAAAGAACCTAAAACAGAGCAACAATTTGGTCCAGCAATCCTGTTAATGGGCAGACACCTGATATGGTTTGGCTTTGTGTTCCCACCAAAATCTCATCTTGAATTGTAATAATCCCCATGTATCACGAGAGGGACAAGGTGGAAGGTAATTGAATCATGTGCACAAATTTTTTTCATGCTGTTTTCATGATAGTAAGTCTCACAAGGTCAGATGGTTTTATAATGGAAAGTTACCCTGCACATGCTTTCTTGCCTGCTGCCATGTAAGACATGGCTTTACTCCTCCTTTGCATTCTGCCATGTTTTTGAGGCCTCTTCAGCCATGTGGAACTGGGCATCAATTAAACCTCTTTCCTTTATAAATTACCCAGTCTCAGATATGTATTTGTTAGCAGTATGAGAACAGACTAATACACTACCCAAAGGAAAATAAATCACTCTGCCAAAAAGACAAATGCACTGACATATTCATTACCATGCTATTCATAATATCAAAAATATGGACTCAACCTAGATGCCTATCAATTGTGGACAGGATAAAGAACATGTGGCACATATATACCATGGACTATTATGTAGCCATAATCAAGAATTACATCATTTAATGCAGCTGGAGGCCATAATGCTAAGCAAATTAATACAGGAACAGAAAATCAATTATTTCATACTCTCATTTATAAATGGGAACTAAACACTGAGCACATGTGGACATAAACATAGCAACAATGGACACTTCAGGCTACTAGAAGGGTGAAGGAAGAAGGCATGGACTGAAAAACTACATGTTGAGTACTATGCTCACTACCTATACAGTGAGTGAGTACTATGCTCACTATACAGATCCTGGGTAACAGGATCTGTATTCTAATCCTCAGTATCACTCAATATACCTATGTAACAAACCTGCACATGTATCCCTTGCATCTAAGATACAATTTGAAATTTTTTAAAAAAAAGTAATATAGAACAACTAATATTTTAAGGTAAAATGTGTATATATATGTGTGTACATATGTGTATATTACACATGTATACATGCATACAATATATTTAATTTTACAGTAATTACTTTAAAGTACTTTATTTTATTTAGTATATTTAAGTATTAATGTATTTCAAAACATCCGAACAGTTCTGAGAGAAAAAAACTGAGTATGCATAAACACACACACACACACACACATATGCACACAGTTTCTTTTTTTCCATTATTACGGGCTAGCTATTTACTTTGTATTGTCATTTTCTGATTTATCTTGGACTTCTGAGCTTCAGATACCTGATCAACATTGTATAAAGGAGACAGGAAGAAAATGAATTGATTTGTGCCTTAAGGCCCACAACTGTGACACATGACATCTTCTATATTCAATGTAGGCTGAAAAATTATATTTTTAACTTTTAAAGAATCAATAATTTAATAATATCTCTTCATGAGGTTGGAAATGATAGATCAAAAAGTTTCGGCTTTTGATGCAAAGGATGATATACAATACCTCTTGAAAATTACTTTTGTAATAAAGGCATGTAAACACCTCTCTCTCTTTCACTCCCTCTCTGTCTCTGTCTTTCTCTCTGTCTCTCTCTCTCTCATACACATACACACACACAAAAAATGTAAATGCAAATATGGTAACTCATAAATTACTGGAATTTCACTTATTTGTTCCATACTCTTTTGGTTAATCTATAATATGGCTTTAAATACAATGAAGCATATTTCCCCACTTTTTAGTAAGTTCTTCTCATGTCCTTGTGTTAATGTGTGCCCTACCTGTAGATACTTCCTCTGCCAAAAGATAAGATATTTCAAGATAGAAAGTTTTGACCAACTTTTATAATGGAACCCAATACATGAAGAATTCTCTCTTTAAAAATGTTTTTTTCTACAAAGAATAGATTTATGTTTTATTGTTAGCAAAATTAGCAATTTATTATTAGCACGATTAATGAAACTCCAGAAAACATATAGATGAGGTATTATTTGCTGGACCAATAATGACTGGAGTACTAAACTGATCAGAGTAGAAGTAAGGTAGTATATTAATTAATACTAGAGATTAAAACAAGGTATAAAAAAACGCAATGACAGAAAGGAAACAGAGTTATCTTTTGCTGAACTTAGATGAAGATAATAAAAGTAAAAGTTTGTCCTAAGTGAAAACATAAGTCACAAGAAGAAACCAAAAATAAAACTACGTCATACATAAGATCAAATGCACAATTAGACACGGAGTAAGAGAGCATAAATATTCCATGAGTAGTTCCAATAGCAATACCAGTTATAATAGTCAACAGGGTCTGGACAATATTGTGGTAAAAACAATGAAAATGTATCAGTACTTCAAAAAAGAAAGTGAGATGTTTCTTCTCCATTGCAGGTATGCATGAAACTTTGTTTTTATAATCTGCCTATCTTCTAATCTGAAAGAGGTTCCACCTTCTGGAATCACATTGGTTAAAGCAGCAGGAGGAGAGAGCATCAGTCATTAGGACATGCTGCTCAAATACTTCGTATCTTTTTCCCTCATATCCCTTTGGTCATAGTGACTCATATCGCCACTGCCAACATTAGTGATAATATGGTTTGGCTCTGTGTCTCCACGCAAATCTCACCTCGAATTGTAATCCCCACATGTTGAGGGAGGGACCTGTAATCCCCAAGTGTGGAACTGTAATCCCCACGTATGGAGGGAGGGAGTTGATAGGATCATGGGGGGTGGTTTTCCCCATGCTGTTCTCATGATAGTGAATGAGTTCTCATGAGGTATGATAGTTTTAAAGATGTCTGGCATTTCCCCTGCTTTCACTTCTCTCCCCTGCTGGCATGTGAAGAAGATCCTTGCTTCCCCTTTGTCTTCCACCATAATTGAAAGTTTCCTGAGCTCTCCCAAGCCATGCTGAAGTGTGAGTCAATTAAAACTCTTTCCTTTATAAATTACTCAGTCTCGGGTATTTCTTTATAGCAGTGTGAAAATGAACTAATACAAATGGATATTGTGATTATCTTTTATGTCAATAGTTTGAGGAAAATGTTAGTAATGTATACTATAGCAGTGATGGTGGTGGATGTTCTGTAACCATTTGTTATAGCCATCATAACAAATCCAGATTCATAAGCTGAAGCCCGAACTGCCAGTACTGCAGAATGTCATTGTATTTAGAGATAGGGCCATTGAAGAGGTAATTAAGTTAAAATGAGACTAATATGTTGGCCCCAATACAATCTGATTGGCATCTTTGTAAGAATAAATTATGATGTATGGGGAAACAGGAGGGGTGTGTGTGTGCAGAGGTACCACCATGTGAAAAGACAGCAAGAGGAACATGATCTGCAAGCTAAAAGAAAGACTTCGAGGACAGAACCCTGCCAGAGACCTGACTTTGGACTTTGACACTTTAGAACTATGAGAAAATAAATTTCTGTGTTTTAGGCCATTCAGTCTATGGGATTTTGTTATGGCAGCCATAGCCAACGAATATACTAGTCGTGCTGAAACTGTTGGCCATTTCAAAGATAATAGACGATGTTTGAGATTCCTATTATGAGAACCACATGAGAAATTTCTAAATGAAGCAAACAACTTTATAAAAACCTGGTAAATTATTTAATTATTTTCTCCAGTTAAACTACTTTTCTATGAAAGTGGCATGGTCGTTCCTACCTCTGGGATTGTATATTTATGCTGCTGTGTCAGCTTCCCATTGCTGTTGTAACAAATTAACATGGAATAGTGGCTGAAAACAACATGTATTTATTTATTAACTGAAAGTTCAGAAGGTTAAAAGTTTAAATTGGGTCTTTTTGGGCAAACTTCAGATGTTAGAAGCACTGTATTTCTTCTGGAGGCTCTGTAGGCTAATCTATTTTCTTTACTGGTTCAGCTTCTAGGGTCCATGTGAATTTGGAATTTTGAACCTGTCATTCATCTTCAAAGGGAGTAATGTAACTTCTTCAAAAATATTTCAGACTCTAAAGTCTGTTACCACATCTCTAACTCTGAGGTTTCTGTCTCCGTCTTTAGTTTCATTGACAAACACCCTTGTGATTACGTTGGGTCTGCTCTGATACTGCAGTATACTCTTCCCATCTCAATATCCTTAGATTAATCACATCTGCAATGATTCACCATGTAACATAATGTATTCGGGGTTTCCAGAAATTCAACCATTATTCTATCTATCATATATACCTAGAACATTCTTTTTCCTCTTTGCACATTCTTATAATATAGATCTCAGATTATTTCCTATCAGGAAACCATCTCTTGCTTTAATGAACCCATCAGATTTCTGTGTTATAAATGATTATGGTACTTTATGTATTTCCATTAAACTACTTAAACGTAATCACTTGATATAAATAATTATATATTTATTTTTTTTCTTGTTTGTCTTCATAGAACATTTGAGAGGAGGGACAAATTCTGCCTTGCTCACTGCAGTGTCCTGAATGCCTTGCACAGTATTTTAGTGATAATATTTAGCACATGAATGTTGATTAGGTAAAAAACTCACACCCTAATGAATATCTATTAATACTTTAATTAGAATGAATTTATTTTAAACATTTTAAATGTATTTGCAAATGATCAGTGTTACTTCAGAAAATAAAAAAATACCTGGAGTCATACAAACCTATGGCCAAACCTCACTTATTTAGATCAGTTTCTGGCCATACAATCTTGTACAAGATATGTAATGATATATGTAAAAAAGGGAGGGTTACATACTCTAAGATTCTTTGGCAATTAAATATCAAAAGTAGCTCCTGGAGGTCCTGGGCACATTTTGAGTACTAAATAAATCATATTCTTCAAAACCGTTTTAGCTTGAATAAACTTTATATTTTCTATAATACATTTTTGTTCTTCATTATTTTATTGTTCAGTTGTGAAAACCTTCAAACTTCATGTTGTAGTCATATAATTCTGTGTAAATCTAACCAAATGACAAGAGGTTCCTATAGTAAATTTTAGGGCTTTCTAGGGCCAGATCCATTGTAAAACTATACTCCAAAACAAAATAAATTCACATATATTTTCACTAGGAAATATAGTAAGTAATGAAAGTCAAAATTGTATATACATGTATTTAAATTTATAATCTTATATATTGATTATGTTCTTTACGAAGTCTACATATGTTATTGAAATATTTAGTCTAACACTTGGCTCAATTATTATTCGCTACATGTTTTCTTTTGTTAGTAGACAGGTGTTTGGCAGATCAAAAATACGCCTAATTAAACTGTGAATTGAAACATCTAAAACTTGGTAGATGCTCAATAGATGCTGGTGAATTAAATATATGACTTAATATTATATCATATCACAGTTAATATAATTTGGTATCCATCAAGGGTCAGGGGAAAATTTTACGTCTCTAAAAACATGGAAAAACTTCACTCATACCCCATTATAATTATTGCAGACAATTCTGATGCCAAAAGAAAATGGTTTACATTTCTGTGATCTTAGGTAAACTAATATAAGCTCTGCAAAACTAAACACAGATAAAAGAAATTCATTTTTAAAAATCCTGAATATATTCAGTGCGTTTGTAAAACCGGTGCGTAATTTGTAGTGAAGCCATAGATGCATGCATAACTTAAATATTTATAAAACTGACTTTATGTCTTAAATTTTTTTTTCTATATATAATGGTGGGATTTTATTTCTTCTATTTTAATCAATTACCATTTTTAGGCAAGGTCTTTTTATTGATGCTAGAATGTCAGGGTTCCTGATGATGTCTGTTAATCACGAGCTTTGTGAGATGTGCTACTAAATGTATAGTTTTTAAACAACTAGGTCTGTACCACGTGATTCAAAGTTGGAGCATGTATTCATCTAATGTAATGTTGTGTTTTGGACAAAAATATTTTGAATTCAGCAAGTATAGTAAAAATCAAACCAAGAAAAGAAATTGAAAATTTTAAATCTTCAGATAATTAACCTCAGGATTTTCTTCTACTAGAAGAAAATCAAATAAATCTAGTTTTGTTTTACTATAATGTAAATATAAATCATACTAAAATAAATTATAATTATAGTAGCAATTTATCTATTTAATACATTTTCTATATTCTTTGTTTCCTGTGCAATAAAGATAATTTGAATAGATTTTGCAGATAAAATAAAATAATCAGTTATTTTTAGTTATTTTGAATTTTTAGTTGCTTTCCTTATTAAATAATGATGAAGTGAAACCAGCTCCCTATTTTCTGCTATATAGACACACAGCTCCTCCTACAGCTATATTTTATACTAAAAAATTTAGCAATTTTTTTCTCATGGTCTTCCAATAAATGGTCCCTGAAATAGTATCAAAATAATAGTTTCCTGCAGTTGATAGTTTCGAATATTGCTGATGTGAGTATTCACTTTTACTCATTTATTTTGCAATTTTAGATAAATGCTATACATATTCAATATGCATTTCTCAAAGTAAGCATGTAGAGTTAATAGTTAATATAGCTTGAGGCTAAGTTATTATCAAAATAGTATATAAATGCTTCAGCTGAGCATTTTAATACACATCTAAAACAAGTTAAACATTATCCCAAGAGTTCACTCTCAATTAAAGCTTTAAAAAAGAGATAACATAAATTATAAATCAGTATTGCACAAAGCATAGTATTATAATGTCATGGTTGTAAGAACAATAAAGCTTTAAATTTCCCTACAGGCTACTCATGCCTATTTGGATATGTTGTTCAAGTTATGCATTGCCTAAAGGGATATATTCGCTATGAACAATACTTTCTAAACAAATTGATGCTCTGTATCACAAGTTAGGATTTGATTACTGAAAATGTATATAATGCCAAGCTAACTATAAAACCCCAAGATTTAAATGTACTTTTTTTCAGGGATTTACAATTTTTCTACGTAGGAAGAGGACTTTTCAATATGCAGAGAGCTAGCATTATGCTTCTACAAAATAGTAAAATAGCTCAAGCCAAGTAATGCTTTCCAAAATTTTTTTCTAACATTTCTATGTGACTTTAGAGAAATTCCAAAATAGTGCTTAGGATCATAGTCTACATAATGCTTACGCCTAAATGAAAGTAGTCATTGCTTTTTTTCTAAAAATGTTTTTTATGTATAGAGATGCTGTATTTCTAATTAGCGATTCTATAATTAGCAATCTAATTTGGCTACTCTTGAGAAATAATAAAATGAAATTTTCATTTGCCTTTTAGTTTCCCCAGGAATTTCCCAGCCATGCTAAATGACTACCATGGAGCCACAGATTGAATTGAAAACAAATGTCACACATATTTTTGTGACTTGCAGAATGTCATTAACATTTTGTAAAAAAAATAAATAAATAACACATTCTCTAGTCTTCAAGGTGTTTATTATTTTATGCCTCATGATTCTTTCTTATTAGTTTATTACTCTTCTTCACTAACAAATCCAAAGCCTTTTAGATCTTAATAAACAAGAATATTAGAAGCTAATGTAAATATTTACCTACATCTCTGAAATGTTGAAATCCCTTGTAGAAATCGTTTCACACACCACTCTGTGGTGCTGTGAATATCTAATAAAATAAAGAATAAACCCCAGTCATATAAACTCTACAATGTAGAGCAAAGTTCATAGAGTGGCATGCTGTGAAAAAAAAAACAAAGTACTTTTGAAACCAGGCCAACTGGAGTTTGACTACAGTCCTAATATGCTGTGTAACTTTATGACTTTTCCTGTCTGTACCCCTATTTTCTCCCCTAATAAAACATCAACACCCTTTCTTAGGATTATTTATTTCATGAAAAATGCCAACTCAATGCCTAGCACATAGTGTTGTTCAATACTTGTATTTCTTTGTTACTTTAGAATAAAGTAAAAGTAGAAAGATTTCTTAGATGCAATATAATCTTAGACTTGATAGTTGAATGGAAAATTACAGCGGAAAGATGAGTGGAAGCAAAGATAAAATACACAAAGCTGTGTTGAAACAAACAATTACATCTGTTACCACATAAAAAAGGACTACAACTCAAGATGAATAGGCTAGAAACGTTCATAGTAGTCAGGTTACGAAGAGCCAGAGAAAAAGATGTGGCTCTTATACTTTAACATGTATCTAATACACAACTATGCGAAAAATTTGATTACAAAATGGCTAACATTTTGGTAGAACTCTCTCACAGTCCTATTATTTGATTACTTCATCATCATCATTTACTTAATTGATAGATAAATTTATCAATTTATTCAACTCAAGGATTTATTTCTCAAAACAAAGGAAGTAAGGAAGGCAGGGAGAATATCATTATGATAGCAAAACTGAGACATGCTGAGGGATTGAGTTTGGTCTGTGTAATATGGGAGGCGGGAACTGTATTTCAAAGAAAGATTTAAGGTGTAGTGGTGTTTGTAGGATTTCAATAAGTAATAATCCTGTCTCCTTCCTCCAGTATTCCTTCCTTTATTGAATAACACTCATTAAACATCTGCTATGTGACAGAACTCCGTTAAGAAAATATATCTGGTATGTGACATAATTCCTGTTTTCAAAGACCTGATACTTTAGAAGGTGGTTCAAAAGCAAAAAAAATAAAATAAAATAAAAAATAAAAAAGCCTATATTTATAAATACTATGAAAAAGAGATAAATAAAGATTACATATTTTATAGAGAGTAGTTACAAAAATTATCTTAGTGAAGATGGCATTTAACCATAGACAAAATATTAAAGGAATAAGTCACACAGATGTCAATGACAAGAGTATTCTAGAAAGATGAATCAACAAGAAAAATGCATGTAAACCATGACCAAATATGCATTTTGTTTAAATCAGTAGTTAGACTATTAGGATTACAGCTGAATAAATGTGGTCAAATAGATGGAACAGAAAGTAATAGAAAAGGCAAGGAACCAAAACAATGTAGATTTATATATCATGGTGAGGAATTTCATTTTTATACACAGTGAGATTGAAAACTTTTGAAAGCTGTTAATCTTATAGATTACTTTGATTTCCATATGGACTAGTTTGTTAGTAGAGAAGAATAGATGTGGTTATATCAACCAGTGGTTTGTTAAAATGGTCCAGGGAAGAAATGTTGGCGGCTTGGACTAGAGTACAGTGTAGATGCCATGACAAGTGTTATTTTACATACATTTAAAAGGAACCTCCCATAGGAGTTATTGATAGATTGCTTAGACAAGTGGTAAAAAGAGAGGAAATATAGAGTCAAGAGTGAATTTTGTGCTAAGGATACAGCAATTCATTTAATTGATATAGGGAATTTTGAAAGAAAAAGTTGTTTTTCTTTTGTTTATTTTCTTGGAAGGTCTTTTTTTTTTTTTTAAATTGCTTTTGTACACATCATGACTATATTATCTATTCTATATACCCTGTTACAGTTAGATGATAAGTCTAGAGTTCTGAGCATAAAATGGTGTTATAAATAAGCATGAAGGAGTCATCAGCAAATAGGTGACATTTAAAGACATGAAACTAAATGAGTTCCTCTAAGATCTGAATGATGCAGAAGATACAGAGTGATCAAAATGTCTGTCTGCTTTATTAATAAAATTATACTCAATAGCAGATGTGAACCTTGTGCAAAGCTAAATTGTATCTTCTTTTATAATAAACTTCTGAATTCAAATTGTCCTTTTGCCAGTGTCTGAAGCTACCTTGCAAAACTTAATGCATGTCTGAAAATAAACAAACAAACAAACAAAACCACCAGAATGCACGTCTCTCAGGAATGAGTTTCGAGAGAGTTGAAGAGAAAGGTTTATAACTAGGCATTTTTCAGTGTTAACAATTAGGGTATTCCTGACAGTAAAGTAATGAGGGGTAGGGAGAAAGATAGATGTTTTCTAATGTGTTCTCGTCATGATTAGTGAAAGAATAGTATTCTAATAGCGATGTCCACTGGTATTAAAATATAATTTCGGAAAGGCGATAAGGCTGAGGGAGGAATTTCTGTTAAATCTCTGATTTTCTTTGAGGGTATTGTATGGATTACTATTTCACTACATAAGAAAGGTGCTCAAGAGGGACATTTATTGTAGTGAAAGAAATCCCGCAAATTACATATTAATGGTCTCATGGGGGATTAGAACAATAGTTTCTGAATGTGTTCATGAAATAACACACTTAGAAATAACATCAATTTATTTATTTATCTTAAACTCAAGACTGGTCTCAGATGTAATTCATCAGCTGAGGAGTCAGTGCTGCAATTTAGGCACCCCAAGGGATAAGGGTAGCCATATATTAGACGTACATTAGACATACTTGTTTCTGTTTTGTTTTTTTGACGGAGTCTCACTCTGTCACCAGTGGCACGATCTCCGCTCACTGCAACCTCTGCCTCCCTGGTTCAAGCGACTCTCCTGCCTCAGCTTCCCGAGTAGCTGAGACTACAGGCGGGCACCACTACTCCCAGCTAATTTTTGTATTTTTTAGTAGAGACGGGCTTTCACCATGTTGGCCAGGATGGTCTTGATTTTTTGACCTCGTGATCTGCTTGCCTCGGCCTCCCAAAGTGCTGGGATTACAGGAGTGAGTCAACGTGCCCGGCCTAGACATACTTTATTTCTAATTAAGGCTTATCAGTATACCCCAATGCCCCAACATATTATTAGAAATTTTAGAATTTAAAAAATTATAAAAGAAATAACTATTTCAAAAATTGCCCTGAACAAAATAGGACCTTTGCTTTATAAATAAAACATATTTTATTTTACATTTACCATATGAAGCAATCATCCATGAAGTGTATTCATCTACAGATAGCCTATTTAAACATGTCTAGTGCTTCAGAAGCAGAGGTGTTTAACAGTAAGCAAAAATTACACTCATCATTTGGCCATTCAAATAACAATCATTATATAACTAAGAGAAATCAGTACAATTACTATTTATCCACACTTGACTGACCTTGAATTGAATGTATTGATATGGCAACTTTAAGCATGTTACAATGTCTTCTTAATGCCTGGTGAACTCCATCAGGTGGAATCACTTCTTGGCAGATTAGGAACGTCTTACTCTTTTCTTGGCTTATTTTGCTAACACACATCTTCCAGGCATTCTTTAAAACACGTAATTGTGCTGTATGCATGTCTACTGAACTCTGTCTAATATTTTGAGGTGCCTATGGCTGTGGAACAATAGTACAATACCCTTTAGAGTGGCATGCATGACCAACCTTTTAAGACAAAACTCTTTCTAGAAGCTCAGTTGGTACAAAGGCTTAGGTTGGAGATTCTATCAGAGACTTCTATTAGAGTTTTAAATCTTTGCCACTTTGGGACTACTACACTCAGGCCTGCCTTTGGCAATAGAGAGCGAGAGTACCGGCATCACTTTCCCATATGACACCACAAGCCCATATTTTGAAATATTTTTTAACTTACAATAATAATTGGATACATCTGTAGTTTATTAATATTATTATATTAATAATTAAAATATATGGAGAGTACATATATTCTTTTTGAATGAAGAAAATGAGTTTAAAAATTTCTCTGGGTAAAGTCATAAATAGATGCTTAAAATCTAGACAGATATAGCAATAACAACTCTTATAGAATGCTATTTTCAATAATCCTTATTTCTGTATATTTTTTACATGCTATATATGCCTAGATCATTTACTTCATATAATCTCTGAAACAAGAGCTTTAAAATTAGTTGTTCTCCTACTGTTTTGCTTTTTAACTCTGTTTCCAAGTTACGAAAGCATAAGGATTTTAGTTGGGAATCCAGTCTGAATGATGTTTCGTTACAACTTTGAAGATTGCCTAATTTGAGTAGGGGATTATTTGTATTTACAGCAATAGATGAGAATTGAGCTTAGAAACATAAAGTGTGTTAAGATAACAGAAGTATACTGAGGCTAACTTGTACCTACTAACAAGTGCTATTTGCATTCACCCTTTCCCAACTCCGTGTTCAGTGATGTCACGTGGGTCGCATTACATCAGCCATGGTGGGAGAATTTACAGTACAGAAATGGGCAATATGGTGGACCTTTGAGTAACAGGTTGTGAAGTACTCAGGTTCACTTATAGGTGGATTTTTCTCAACCCAGTGCAACAAAAATATATTTGTGGTATACAAAATCTCACAAGGATGACTGCAGGGCTTGAGTATGGACATTTCCTATATGTAGGGGTCCTCTGAAATCAATCTCCCATGTATTCCCAGAGACAGCTGTAATTGCAAATCAGTTCCCCTCTCCCTTCCACCTCAGAGTTAGATTTTAACATTTGTTATCCAGTCAGTAATCACAGATGTCTTGTGTTTTTTTCTTGACAATTTAGGTCAAGTTTGTCCAACCCATGGTCCATGGATTGCATGTGGCCCAGGACGGTTTTGAATGTGACCCAACACAAATTCATAAACTTTCTTAAAAAATTATGAGATTGTTTTTCGTGATTTTTTTTTTAGCTCATCTATTACTGTTAGTGTTATTGCATTTAATTTGTGGCCCAAGACAATTTTTCTTCTTCCAGTGTAGCCCAGGGAAGTCAAAGGCTGGATATTCCTGGTTTAGGCTATATTTGATACACAGTAAATGAAATTAGAAAATTTATACAGCAAAAATTTATTTATGATTGCTTTAGAAAGAGTAATGTGGAAGCTTTTCTAAGTGTAAATGAGAGTTTTTAAGGAACTAGAGACAGAGGGCAGGGCTGTGGTTGCTGCAGTATCCTAAAGAAGGATTTGTAAATCTCCAATTATGGCAGGAGGGTAAATGAAATGAAGAGAGCTTCCCAAATGTGTGTTCAGAAAGGTTCATGAATACATACCAGGTTTTAAGCCTAAGCAGCTCTTATCAACAAATATAGTAAAATTGAGAGGAAAGTGATTTAATTTATAATGAAATAGACATAGGTATATAGATACAAAATCACGTGGAGCAGAGAGGCTATGTTGTACTTTAAAAAAAAAAAATTTCATTCCAGAAATCCTGAATTGGCCTCAAATTATACCTGTGAAGGTAGTCTACTCTGCAAGCATTCTCTGAGCATAGCACCTGGAGGAACCAAAACAAAACAAAGAAAGTAAAAGGAAAAGAAAAAGAAATTCAATTTTTCCCCCAGAAGAAAATTAGAGAACTTCTTTAACATATTTTAACATATTTATTTTGATTAAATTTGCTTTTTAGTTTCTGCTAAAAATATAGAACATTTTTGAAGATTATATGTGTATTATGTCTTTTAAATTATTTCCCTGGAATTTATCGATTTTTAAAAATTGATATTTATTTATTTACTCATTGATTTATTTTGTGACAGGAGATGGCTTTGTCACCCAGGTTGGAGTGCAGTGGCACCCTCATAGCTCATTGGAGCCTCTAACTCCTGGGCTCAAGCTGTCCTCCCGCCTCTGAGTAGCTGGAATTTTGGAGCGAACGAATATACTGAGCTAATTTTTTAAAGTTTTTTTGAAAAGACAATGTCTCACCGTGTTGCCCCAGGCTGGTCTTGAAGTCCCAGGTTCAAGTGATTCTCCCACTTCAGCCTCTCACTGACTTAAAATTATAGCTGTGGGATTATAGCCGTGGGCCACCACACTCAGCCTTTCACTGACTTAAAAAAAAAAATTGAGTTATAAGATTGAACTCACAGATTTGGGGGCCTTAAATCCAGGACTACTTATGCCACTACAGTTGCCATTGAGATCTGTAATGAATTGGTTACAGGACTTTCTGCGGATACAAAATTATACTGATGCTCAAGACCAATATAAAAAATGGTGTCATACTTGCATATAACCTGCACACATCCTCCCAAAACACTAAATAATCTCTAGATTATATATAATACTTAATACAATGTAAATAATGTGTAAATAGTTGTTATACTGTTATGTTTAGGGAATAATGGCAAAGAAAATGAAGCCTGTTGACACTTTTTATTCCACAAATATTTTTTATCGGTTTTTGGTTGAATTCAGGAATGCAGAACCAGAGATAGTAAGGGCTGACTGTACTATGTTGAACAGACTCATCATGTTCCAGGACATAAGCACACGCTATCTGCAGTGAATGTAAAGTGATTTTGGAGTCAGGTAAGGACTGGCTCATTCTCTGCCTTTTTTAGGCAATGAGAGATACTGTATTAATATATTGAGATATATCAAAACATATTGAATTTTTGTGACTATTTCACATGGTCTTGGGAAGAATGTATTCTGCTATTGCTGAGTAGAGAATTATAAAAATGTTGATAAGGTCCAGCTGATTGATGCTGTGCATTTCTTCTATATCCTTACCGATTTTCCATTTAATAGTTCTATATAATATTGAGAGCTATATATTGAAGTTTATAACTATAATTGTAGGTATGCCCAGGTCTCCTATCAATTTTCAGTTTTTCTTCCTGTTCTTTGAAGCTCTATTTTTAGATGTATAAATGTTTAAAATTATTGAGTGTTCTAGATGAATATGCAATGTACCACTGATCCCTGGCAGTAAATGCCCTTTGCTCTTATTCTCTTTGATATTGATTTACACACTGGAGCTTTTTAAATAAAAACAAAAAATACTGTTTGCCTAACATACAAACACCTAATTAAGTTATCTCTTTTACTTTAAAAAGATATAATGTTTGAAATCAATTTCTTAAGACAGCGTATAGTTGAATAACTGTTCATCAATTTTGGCAATTTCTATCTTTTTATTGGTGTTTCTAGGTCATTTACACTTAGATTATTTACATTATTCCAATTATTGAAATGTTTGGAATTACTTCTATAATTTCTTTATTTGTTTTTCTTTGTTCCCTCTGATTTTCATTGTGTTTCCTTTGGGTCATTTGAACATTTTTTAGTAATGCATTTGAAGATATATAATATTGATTTTATCTCAGTACCAATTTCTTTTAGTAGTTGCTTTACAGATTGCAACATACATACTCAAACGTCACACTCCATGTGCAGCCAATATTTTACCATTTCAGTCACTGTATATCTAATTAGTTTTATAATATATTTCATCTACACCCAGTGAAAATCAAGTTAGGCAGTGCTATAATTTTTGCTTTCAATCATCAAGTATGTTATAAAAACTCAAAAGGTAAATTAGTATATTTGCCCATGTCAGTTGTTCTTACTTCACTGCCAAGGCTCCAAGTCTCTCACTGGCATTATTTCCATTCAGTCTGAATAATTTATTTTGATAGCAATCCTTTTATAGCAGATTTGCTGATAATAAGTTTTCTCACATTTTCTTCATCTGAAAATGTCTTTATTTCATATTCCTTTCTGAATTATATATCCAATAGAACTAGAATTTTCTTTCTTGACTTTAAAAATGGTATGTCCCTTTTTGTTTATTATTAATATTGTTATTAGAACTCTGATGTCCTACAAATTGTTGCTCCCTTGCAGGTTATGTGTCATTTTGCTCTGGCTACATTCGGAATTTTTTCTTTTTCTTAGTCTGGTGCAGTTTTGTTATGATGTAGTTAATCATGGTATTATTTGAATTAATGTTATTTGAGATTCTCTGAGTTTCTTGAATTTGTAGATTTAAGTTTTTGCCAAATCTAGGAAACTTTCAGTCGTTAATCTTGTAAATATTTTCAGCACCACCTTCTTTCTCCTTTCCTTCTGGAACTCCTATTACATAAATATTTAGCACGTTGTTAATTTCTTATGGGTCCCTGAGGATTGCTTCTTCTTTTTTGCACCTTCTTCATCTGTGTTGTTCAGATTAGATAATATCTGTTGATTTAACTTGAAGTTCAATGTCTCTTCTGTCATTTTCATCCAGCTGTTAAGCTCAAATCTAGTGCATTTTTCATTAAGTCTGTTTTATGTTGTGTATGCTAATATTTCCACTTAATTCTCTTTTATATGTTTCATTTATTTGTTGAAGTTTTTTGTTTGATTTTGTTTTGCTTCTGCTTAAGAGTGAGACTAGGAGTTCATGGAAAATTTTAGAGGGTCACTTTCCCACCCACTGACGCCTTGTAATCTTCCTAGAGCTTTCTGGTTTTCTGGAGCTCCTCTTTCTGCTTCTTTATCTAGAAAGTTTGGCTTTACTTATCAGAATCTCTCGCACACTTCGATGATTATACCTATCTTAATCTTCAAGTTTTAGAAGGAGAGAGGGAGAGAGAGAGAGAGAGAGAGAAAGAGAGAGAGAGAGAGAGAGAGAGAGGTCTAAGAGCAATAGTAATTTGTTCCAGCCTCTTGGGACCACTGCTTTACCACTAAGACAGGAATATTCACCTATTAAGAGTTTCGGCTCTTGTGATACGTTGTTGTAATCTCTGTGAATCCCTCCACTCTGTGATCCTGAGTTCACTTTTCAGCTCCTTGAATCAGACACAACTTTTCATGGTGTTCTCTTCCTTTGTACATGAATGCTCACTTTTGTGTAAACCACAAATATGTCTGTGTAGTGTCCTGACCCTGAAAACAGGGACAAATTCTTGGTAACTTACCACTAGTTCAGTGGTGACCTGAATTCTTTCTCAACTAGTCTACTTTTCACAGCCCTGGGATAGTAGCTTCATACAGGCTCAGCAGATTCAATGTTTGTGTTCTGTGTTCTGTGGGAGAAATTAGGTAAAATATGCTTACTTCATCTTACTGGGAACCAGGACACAAACATGCTTGTATTGGGATCAGAATGTTTATGCATTTTAAATGTTGCATTGTGGAAAAAATTAGATGATGAAATTATTTTGATAAAACATTGCTAATGTTCACCATTTCACCAACTCCCATTGATAATATAGATTATTTAGTTTGATAATTTTTGCTTCTTATCATGTGGACTCTGCAATTTCACAGAGCTAGTAAATGATTATGATTAGTAAATTAATTTCAAAGGAGTGGTACTACTAACATATCTAACACTTGAACTTGGATACCTCCCACATTCTACTATTCCATCCACATTCTACTATCCCATCCACATTCTACTATCCCATCCACATTCTACTATCAAGTCTTTCACGCCATCATTGATTTTTAAAAATTCTTAACATTTAAAAATACTATCTCATTCATGGAAACACCTCTTGGTCTCTTCTATGAGTAATTAAGAAAATTTCTCATCAGTTTAAAATAACCCTTGATTTAAATCGAATGTTAAGTTAAAAAAATACAACAGTGTACGTCTGTCTTTTACAGCTGTAAACTTTATGTCTATTGAAGGGAAAAAATGTTGGCATCTCCCCCCAAAAAACTCCAATCACCATATCACATATTTCCCATGACTACATGTATGAAAGAACAGGCATTGTTTCTTTTTCATAATATATATACATTATCTCAGCCTCATATCCATGCAAACACCACACAAAGAACCAGACAGAATGGTTTAAGAAATAAATTTCTAACAAAATATGTAAATCCTCGTACTTCAAAATTTCTAGTAATTTTGAAGCTCTATAAGCATACATTTACAGTAAAGTCCTCTATTTTATCTTTAGGTTTTAACTAGAAAGAGCCAGGATTATCTATGCCATGTATTTTTAGAGAATATATATAGGTTATACAAGTTTCTCTATAATTTATACATTAATGTATGTGTCCATTGTAATAAAAATAGATTTTTATGGGCCTACTAACAAAATTATATTTGAAAATACATTTCCATTTTATATTGACAAAATTAACATAATTTCAACTAATTATTTTCTTATATTATTTGTGGTATAGTTAATTTCTTTTACATAATTTTAAATAACTGTTGTTATTTACAATAAATCTTAATATTTCTTCATCTTATCAAATGCATCAACTTAAGAACAAACCCATGCTTTTAGTATAGATGGTATGATGAGCAACTCAAATTTAGTATCATAACAAGCAAATTCTCACTGAGCTACTTTTGCATAATTGTATACATTTTTCCTGATTCATGTATCTTCCCGTTATTAAAACTCTATTACTTTGGAATTTGAAAATGAGTCTGAAATTAAACAGCAAAGGTTGTATTTAGCATTGTTATTTTTCTGACATCAGAATGATCAGGATGATCTATTAGGATTTTTCTTTGCTTCTTTTTAAAAATATTGCTTGGGGCCCTTGAGATGGCTTTAAATTTATCCTGCTGAGAGGCTAAGCAGAAAGGATTAATATAGGGTATGTTCTTGCATTTATAAGAGCTAAAGTAGGTTGTTTAGAATCAGAACACCACAAAT
The DNA here is from genome assembly GCF_008728515.1 of Papio anubis. Lineage (NCBI taxonomy): Eukaryota > Metazoa > Chordata > Mammalia > Primates > Cercopithecidae > Papio > Papio anubis. Next base: position 65,436,179 of record NC_044990.1, on the reverse strand, counting down.
CTGAAGGTACATTTAGCAATGACTTTAACAGATTATCACCCAATTTTAAGAAGGAGGAGAAAAAAATATGTCCTCCAGCAATTTTATTCATTCAAATATAATTGGAAAGCTATGATATAGACATGTAAGCTGATTTCTCAAGAGTAATTATTTAGATTCTCCATTTTCAAAAGAACTGGTTGCAGGAACAGTTGTATTATTTTGCCTCATCAACTAAACATCTATTAAATTTTCTTCCATTAAAATTTGATCTTTTGTGTGAACCGCTGTGAACAAAAATGAAACAAAGAGGCTTTTCCTCAGGTTCCTTTGCCTTACTTCACTTTTGTAAATGAGAAATACTTAAATGTGCCAGAGAATCACAATTTCCTGCAGGGCAATTTTAGCTTTAGCTGCAGCAGCAGAAAGAATTGCCTGTTTAAAGCCTATCCTTTGTTTCTCTGGGATAAGTTTTTATTAGACTTCATGATAGATGCCTCATTTTTTAAAAGTATATATATGAGTTAGACATTGACTATAAAGTACCTAAAGGTTTAATATTCTTATTCTTTCTGATTTTTGTATTCTACTTAATTAAATCATAATTATAAAAGATTTTATATCTCTTCTTAATTTTTATTTGTTTACAAGTTAAATTTAGTTGTTGTGAATAAAACAATGAAATTACTTTCAATTTATATTTCCAGAGGCTTTCATTTTTTCAATCTTTAGTGCACTGAGTTAGTGTAATTTTTTTCTAATAGGACTTTCAATTTGATTAGGGTCAAGACTAAGATATTGTCCTACATACTTAATTTTTTCAAATAACTTTTTGTAGAGGATAAAATAATACACAGCTGCATATTAAAAATTTTTGATTTGATATATATTTATATATATGTACTATATATATATGTATATATGCTTCTCGGTTATCCTCTGTGATTCTTTTAGTTGCTGGAATTTATGGGGAGAGATCCACATATTTAAACTACTATTCCATGGTGGATTGAAAATAAATCCCCACATAATTAAATGTCATTAAAAAAAAATTCAAATACTCAGTAAAGCTTTTCAGAAAATTTGAATAAAATTATGTAAAAGTTTTTCTTCTAGGTACAAAAAGATGTTGAGAAATTGAGCTCCTTAATGAGAGTAGCCAGGATAAGTAGAAATCAGAAAGCATTAAAATACCAAAAATAAAGTTGGTTTATCAAAAAGTAGGAAACTACTGGTTTTTAAACTCTCTTCTAATATTATAAAATTGATATACTGAAGATGCCTTAAGACATCTTAGGACAGAATTGAAAGCAGGCAAGTGAAAGTGGCAAAAAGAGAAATCTTGGGTCAATATTAGAAAGTATTTTCTAACGACCAGTCATTTCCCTTCTGATGTGCAATGCATAACAATCAGGGACATTGTAAAGGGATTTCAGCATTAGGAGAGAACTCATATTCAAGTCATCTCTGAGGACATCTGAAACTAACAATCTATGAGTTCAAAGTGTCCATTCTACTTTTAATTAGCCTTAGCACATTTATTTTACTTCATTTTGTTTTTATTTCAAAGAAGATAATGGGAATAAAATCACAACTGTATGTCATCCTTTCATTTCGGAAGAAAAGTGGTTTTAATTAGGTTTGGTAATAAAAAAGAAGGTCAAAAGTTTAAAGGGAGTGAATGTCATCATTTTCCTGTGAAAATTATCCATGCAAATCATTGTTGCTTACCAATCAAATAGACATAATTATAATAAGTATTTTGTTATGTGGACAGTCATAAGCAGATAAAAAATTCTCTGTTTTATGGTGTTTAATCAGTAGTCCAAATGGCTTTTAAAAATTGAATTCTGTTAGAATACCACCTAATATGTTAATTTATTACATTGTATTATGATAGTGATTTATCATGTTAAAATAACAGAAAAATGTAAGGAAAAATGTGAGGAACCATTTCATTCAGCTGTAAAATACAGAACAAATGGTATGAATATAATAATGCTCTGATTCATTGTTATCAGGAATGTGTAGGGATGCACTACTTTCTACATTTCTGGTGTGTGTTTAAATTTCTAGAGTTGATTAAAGGGCAATTGGAGAAAACATATCACTTTAAGATGTGAATACCTTTTTACTTCAGAGTTCCAAGTATAGGATTTTATCAGAGGAAACTGATCATAGATGAACATAAGCAATACATGTAGTAGTTGCTATTGCAGGACTGTTTATAGTGTTGAGTATAAATGATATATACTAAAAACTAATACTATAAATTGATGATCTCTAAACATACATTAACTAACGTAAAACTCGCAACAACCATATACTTTAGCTACAAATGGCATACGCATTTAACGAGTACTGAAATAGAGGCACAAAGAGGTAACATAACTTGCCCAGCATGATAAAGGCCAAAAGTGGAAAAGTGAAGATTTATATCAAGAAAAATGGCCAGGTGTGGTGGTTCATGCCTGTAATCCCAGCACTTTGGGAGACCAGTGTGGGCGGAACAGGAGGTCAGGAGATCGAGACCATCCTGGCAAACACAGTGAAACCCCGTCTCCACTAAAAATACAAAAAATTAGCTGGGCGTGGTGGCAGGTGCCTGTTGTCCCAGCTACTCAGGAGGTTGAGGCAGAAGAATGGCGTGAACCCGGGAGGCGGAGCTTGCAGTGACCCGAGATCGCCCCACTGCACTCCAGCGACAAAGTGATTTAAATTGATTCCCAATACCTAGCTCTTAGGGTTCTTATAATACTGTCTCAGTGACAAAAGCATACTAATTTAATAATAGGATACTCTGCACCCATAAATAGTGATTTTGTGTGTAACATTTAATACTGAGAAAAATAGCATGTTAGAAAAGTTTTATATCCTAAATAGATTTAAGCATCTTAATGTTTTAAGTCAGTTAATCCTCTAAATACCCCTATAAATTAGACAATATTTACATCTCATATTTATAAGTAATAAAATTGAGACACAGAGAGATGAATTAACTTATAAAAATGTACTCAGCTAGTTAAGTGAAGGTAGGTTTCAGTCTAAGCCCATCTGGTAATGCAGAACTATTGATGACAGACTATGTTTTCTTTTGTCTGAAATTATATTATGTCACATTAATTTGCCATGAAAATGTATATTGAGAATAGTTTTTAAATATTTAAATATCTGGATTAGCACATATTTGAAATTATTTGACCGATTTCATGTTTTCCAAATCTTTACTTTTGTTTTAGATACAGATCTTACTGATGATCGTTTGAAGATAACATGTCTTTTTCCCCTCAAGATACTTTGAAAAATTGCTTTTCCTTTTTCATTTGCAGTGGTCTCAGTATGATTCCAATCATGTTTTTCTTTGCATTTCTCCCACTTAGAGTTCACTTAGCTTGTTGAATTTATGTGTTGCTACCTTTGATAATTTTTTATGTATTTTCTTTTCTGCTTCATTTGTTCTTTCTCCTCTCTTTCTGGAACTCTGTTGACTCATGTTTTAGACTCTTACTGTGTTCTGAATGTGTCATAGATACTTTCTTTTTCTGTTTTTCCAGTTTCAATATTTTATAATCACCTGCTCTCAAGTAAACTAGTAATATTTTGAAGTCCTCATTCTACTGTTATGCAAAGGATTCTTACTTAAAAATATTATCTTATGCATTTGTATCATGTAGAAGTGATGGATTCCATCGATGTCACTTTTCTTCATCGTTTTATCTATTTTTCTAGCACTTTTACTAATACATTTGTATTTATATTATTATGATTAGTATTTTAAATTTTTTATTTACTAACCCTAATGTCTATGCTATCTGTAGGTTTGATTCCATTGTTTATTAATTTCTATTCATTACCAGTGTTATTATCCTATGTCTTCTCATATTTAATTTTTTAATAGTATTCTAGGCAAGATACAGAAGGGAAAAGAAGGAGTTCTAAGTGATATCTTTTAGAGGATCATTTTTCTTTTCCACTAGGAGAGAGGGAAGTGGTGGACCACCTCAATTCAGTCAGGGATCTAGTCGGGTCTGGAAATGTTCACAATTTTTGCAAGAATCACTTCTCCTTTGGTTGTTTCTGTTCTGCGTGCATATTCCTAACAGATTTTTATTTGAGGATCTGACTGTTTTCTGACTTTTCAAATGGAGAACCGTGGGAGTTTCTTATCTGGAATTTTCAGGTTTTGCAGTTTGTCTTCCTTCCCCATGCAATATCCAGTCACAGCAAATGTCTTGGATAGAAAACAGGATTTGCGTTTGAGAGAGGCTCCTCTCTTTAGATCAGACTATTTCTTCCAAATACTCCAAGACTATAAGAAGTGATATTTCCCTTCTAGAAACCCTTCACCTCCTACCTAGAAAAAAAAATAGCTAACGAACCATGGGATAAAATCAATCAGGCATTTTGGACTCCAGAACTTTCAAAATTATTGTGTCAGAGCTCTGCAAACATGCAAATCTTTGCTGGATTTTCTTTCCTCAGCAGGCTACCTATTTATAGGCAAAGTTCAATCAGCCCATGCCCAGAGTCAGCAAATACAGCCTCTGAAGAAATACCAGTGATAAACTGCTTACCTTGTAAAGGCTGTCCCTCTGTAATTTCGGTTTATTAAATCTGATTTTCTTACAAAGTATTCTAACTTATGTAAAAACTATATATATTTATATATCTCCAGTTTTTTTCTTTCCTTTGACTGCTGCAAGAAAAGAATAGCCAGCTGCCATTTTTACCTCAGTCAGAAGTGAGTGTATTTTATTGGTGTTTATTTTTCTATAATTATATTCTTAATTTCTTAAAAAATTATATGCTCTTTTTAAAATCTGCTTATTTCAGTAATTTCCCCATTCCTCTAGATATTCTATACTGTATTTTTAAATTGAAACTTTGTAGGAATAGTTATTTTATACTATACCCAATGTCAAATCAAGCAGAACAGTTTTTCCCTGCATTTTCTGCTGATTTTCACAAATCATGTCTTGTTTCTTTTTGTGTTTATTTGCTTATTTTTCTTTAAGCTGTTTATGTTATTTTGAAAATATTTGTGTGATTACTCTGAGGAATAGTGTAAAGTGATATTCCTCTAAAAACTATTTCTTACTTGGCTATTATCGCTTTAAATATTTTCATTTTATTTATTATTTATTTGTTTATTTATTCATTTTCTAATTTCAATAGCTTTATAGGTACAAATGGTTGGTGGTTACATGGGTGAAATGCATAGTGATGAAGTCTAGGCTTTAAGAGAACAAGCCACTGGAATAGTGTGTACTGTGCCAGATCACTTTGAATATTTTCATATGCTGATGTTTCTGAACATCCAGGTAAGGCAAATTATGTATGTAAAGACCTATGAATGTCAGCTTGGCTTTAAAATTTCTCTAGGAATAACCTGCTTCACTTTGCAAAATACTAAAGTGTCTTTTTTTTTTTTTTGACAGTTCTTTAAGACAAGGCTGTATCCCTTAGGAATTCTAATATTATGAGCAAGAGTCTTACTAAACTTGCCATGTGTACTGGCATAAAGTGTTGTCTCCACTTTCACAAAATCTGAATCTATGAAAACCAGTGTTTACATTTTTCTTATTTAACAAATTTCTCAGGGGAAAAGCAGTGCTGATAACTGCTTTACTTTACTGGATTTGGTACGATATATCCTTACAACCCTATTAGCTCATGGATGAATTAAAATCGATCGATCGATAGATAGATGATAGATATACAGATATAAATAATCAAATATTTTAGGAGTTTCATAAATCTAGATTCATTTTCAGCAATAATATCAGAAATTATGCCTCTTTCCATTCACTTGTCTATCTACTTCATTCTCCTTTATTGACCTTACCCTTATCCAGTTCATCAATGATCACAAATCCAATGGGCACTTTGTGATATGATTTTACTGGATCAGCAGCCCATTTGAATATATTCCACCATTCTATCTCACTTGAAAAATTTGTCTTTCTTTTCACGCATCTTCAGGGTTTGGTTTCTCTCTTCACTTAATCTTTGTTTTTCTTTTCTTTTTTCTTTTTCTTCCTCTGAATTTTTTCTCTTGGTCTCCTTGTTAACCCTTCCACCTATTAAAGTCTGGGAAACTTCAGGAATGGATTTGGTAAATTAAATCTGTTTAAATTAGTAAACAGATTAGTCCTTTTAATAAATAAACATGTTGTACCTCAAACATATAATGTTTAAAATGAATAATATTGTTATAAAAGTGTTTTAATTTTACATTTATTTGCATTCCTCTGATTATTAGTTTTAATATTTCTCATATATTATTAAAATGTGTTTGCATGTCATTAATATTACTTATTTGTCAATTTTATATGTTGCAAATGTCTTCTCTCAATTGGTAATTGACCTTTTCATGGTTTTATAGATAACTTTTGGTTAACAAGAGAATACCTAAATTTAACATGTGTTTTAGTTTATTTTTTCAATAAATTCTCTGTGCTATGTTTTTGCATTGTCTTTCTACTTCAAAGACAGGTGTATATTCATGTATACTTTCTCTGAAATGTTAATATCTTGATTTTGATATTTAAATTAATTACTGAACTATTTTAAATTGTGTGTATAGTTGAGGCTGAAATGCTTTTGTTTTTCTTGTTACATATTTTAATATCCCTTTAATGAATATTTCCTTTCTTTCCCATTGCTCTATCGTGGTACATGGTCATTTGTTACCATTCCGTAGGTCTGCTATGGAACAGACAAAGTCTGCTTCTGAGTACTTGCTCTTTTATAGGTGGTTGATTTGTCTAATTCTGTGTCATTGCCACATGCTCTTAATTACTACAGTTTCCAAATTAAAAGTGACATCTGCTAGGGAATGTCCACCTTTATGCTTTTGCATTCCTATGTGTCTTTGTATTTCACTTTTCATTAATATTTTGTTTCAGTTCTTTAAGTCTACTTTTATGAATGACACTGACCTGCAATTATTATCTTTTCTTGTCTTGTTTTCATCTGAAGACTCACACAGTGCATTAGGAAATTAAAATATTGTGTATTCTCCAGAATACAAAAGGTTTGTAATATTAGAAATAACTATTCATGAAATGTTTGGCATAAATTGGCTATGTAGGCATAGGGGTATGGTCCAGTGTTTCATTTTTAGATTGATTTTCAGCACTTGCTCTATAAAGTAAATGGTTGCCAAAAATTTCTGCTTAAGTTAGTTTTGGTTATTTTATTTTTTCAAACCATTTCTTCTTTTGCTGGCTTGAAATTTATTAATGCTACTTATGTTCTTTTAAAGTCATCTTTGTATTTTATTACGCTTATTTAATATACAATCTAAGATATATAAAAATTACCAACTACTTTGCTAAAAATTCAAGTATTCTAGAATGATCTAATGCTATAGCACAGTTATTCTCAAACTTTCGTGAGTACTGTAAGCACCTGGGAAGCTTGTTAAAACGATTAGCTGGGCTCTACTTCTGAAAGTCTGATTCACTAAACGAGGTCTGAGAACATGAAACTAAGAACTTCACAGGTAATATTGATGCTGCTGGTCCATAGACAACATTTTGAGAACCTCATTGGTAGCAGATGCTATTGTTACATTGTTCTTTTCCCACTGGTCCACCCTGAGTTCTTCTGATAGAACAGTGGCCATCTCCTATTTTAATTGTTGACTTTCCATCTAAAGCACCCTTTTTTCTTGCTAAAATATTTATCTAGAGCTAGAAAGTCTCCTTTGTCAATGTACAAGGCAGTCTGAAATTCTGAGATGTTTGGTGACAACCTTCAAGCAATAAAGTCTGCATAAAATTATTCTAAGGCTCATTAACAAGCACAAGCTCCAGTTGTCTTCGGCACTGATTCATTTGCCAAGTCACTCTTTATGGTCCTTAGTCTTTCTGGTCTCTCCTCTCCGTTTTCACACAGTGTTTCCTAGGACCATCTTCAAGTCAACTACCCACTTCCCATACTCCATACTGCCTCATTGTCCACTTTTGAGAGAACAATTACTTAGGCAATTATTTGACAGTGGTCTTAGAAAGCATAACCTCGTGTTAGAAATCTCAAATTGGATCACTTGATGCAATTAAAAACTAGAACCTGTTTAGTATAAATAAGATGTAATAATCATGGGGCACTATAAAATAAAAGTCTGTAAAACCCTTACCCATGGTGGATTCAGATTAGGTGCAAGTAGAAGAGTAAGAAATGGCTTATTTGAAAGCTCTGGCTTTCAAAGATATGGGTACAATGGCAATTTTTAAATTGTTGAGTTGGATTGTTTTCATCAACTGCCAAGAAGACTTGAGGAGGTAGAATGTCCAAGACAACATATAAGAAAGCCTTAACACTTGACTTGGCAGGGTGAAGCTACACTGAAAATCAAGCACTTAATAGTTTCCGAGAATTAAGTGAAAAAAGGTAAAGTTTGAAGATATGGAAATCCCTCCTCTGACTCAAGAGTCAACATCTTGACTAAATCACCTGGAATTGGTCTTGATATACTACTAGGATAGATATTTGAAAATCAGACACAACATAACTCCAGTCAAATATGGTAAGAGCATTAATATTTCTTGAAAGAGTTTTAGCAAGCATTCTGAGGGTTTAGTAGAGGTGGTGATTTTAAAGTAGGAATATTGACAGAAATTAAAAAGAAAAGAATCACAAAAATATGTTCCCCAAAAGATGCAGTCAGCACAATAAGGAACAGAAAGTGAATGATGCAACGGGATTATGTATAACAATAAACTAAAAGTAAGTAAAAGGACATTGATAATTCTTGAGGGAACATAGACATATAGCAAACAAGAATGTATGGTCAAGGAAGACGAAAATCATGCAAGATGATGGCAGATGTCAACAGCTATAATATTAAAAGAAACAAAATTCTTTACTCAGTTTTTGTATCTGAACCAGTTTCTAGAGTCAGATAATGTCAAATGAAGGGGAATTCGGATTATCTTGAGGATGAAACCTGTAATACCATATAAAAACTATACAATAAACATTCATCTAACCAGTTGTGAAATGGAAGCAGTTTATATCCATTTTCAAGAGCTTATTGTTCGCATGTTTGCTCAACTCTATGTTTAATATTATCATGTTTATATGTTAAAATCAGCCATGGTGGGTGTATTTACACCACAGAATTTAAAAAAAAAAAAAAAAAAGCTACAAATTAGGGTATTTTTTCTTTCTGCCTAAACCCCTGAAGGGAGTAAAAAGTTTGAGGATTATAAGTACACTTCAGCTCTTACCATTTTCCCAGTAAGATTGTACACTGAGGGAAGGGAAACACCCAGCTTCTTAAACTGCTGTGGGAAATAGGCTTTGAATCAATAACTCTTACATACCAATTCAGCTCCATGAAGATTCATTCTGTGTTCATTTCTTCAGTTTCTAGGTGCATAATTGAATATAGCATTATACTTAAATAAGGCAGCGGAGCTATACAAACAGGCTGTGGAAAGATTAAGTACAGTCATGCATCGTTTAACAATGGGAATATGTTCTGAGAAGAAATGCATCGTGAGGCAATTTTGTCACTGTGCACACATCATGGAGTGCACCTACACAAACCTAAATGGTATAGCCTCTTGATGTGTGCACAATGGTATAGCCATGATGTGTGCACAGTGACAAAATTGCCTCACGATGCATTTCTTCTTGGGCTATGTGACATAGCTTACTGCTTGTAGGCTACAAACCTGTATTGTATGCCGTTATTCTGAATACTCTTGACAATTCCAACACAATGGCAAGTATGTGTGTATCTAAACATATCTAAACATAGAAGAGGTCAAGTAAAAATATGGACAAAAAATGGTATACCTATGTATGGCACTTATCACGAATGGAGCTTACAGGACTAGAAGTTGCCCTGGATGAGTCAGTGAATGAATAGTGAGTGCATGTGAGGGCCTAGGAGATTACTGCACACAGTCACAGACTTTATAAACACTGTACACTTAAGTTATAGTACATTTATTTTAAAAAGTCTTTCTTTGGTTGTAACTTAAATTTAACTTACTGTAACTTTCCTTCTTATAAACAAATTTTTTAACATTTTGACTTTTTTTGTGATAACACAGCTTAAAGACAAACCTTGTACAACTGTACAAATATTTTCCTTTATATCCTTCTGCAAACTTTTATCTATTTTTATGTTTATTTTCACTTTCTATAATTCTTTGTTGAAAAATAAGACACAAACACACATTTTAGCCTACATCTATGCAGGGTAAGGGTCATCAATATCACTGTCTTTCACCTGTACAGATTTTCCCACTGGAAGGTCCTCAGGGGCAATAACACACACGGAGCTGTCATTGCCTATGATAACAATGCCTTTTCTAAAACACCTCCTGAAGGATCTGCCTGAGGCTGTGTTACATTTTCTTAAGTGGAAGGAGTACACTCTAAAATAAACATAAAAGTGTAGCATAGGAAATACATAAAGCAGTAACACAGTCATTTATAATCATTATTAAGTGTCATGTGCTGTACATAATTACATGTCCTATGCTTTTATACAACTGGCAGCATAGCAGGTTTGGTTACACCAGCATCACCACAAACACAGGAGTAATGTGCTGCACTATGCCTTTAAAATGGCTGTGATGTCACTAGGTGATATGAATTTTTCATCTCCATTATACCCCTACGCGACTGTCCTGGCATATGCAATCTGTTGTTGATAAAATGTTGTCACGGGCACCTGACTATACAAATGATACCTAAGTAAGTGTTCGGGGATGGGTAAGTTGCCTATACATGATTAAACGAGATTACATGATCCATCATCATTCTTCATGTTTATCTGATAATAAAAGCTTGTCAAATACTAAGAAGTAGCCTCATAGTCTCAGACTCACTTTCCCTCTCCACCCAACAGCATTGCTCCGCAGCATTAAACATCCCCCGGAAATCTCCATGCCAAACACCTCAGGCCCCTGGAAGAAACACTAATCAGTCTCTTCTCCTTCATACCTCTGCATTCCCTTGAGCCTACCCACCACCCAGTCACCATAGCAAAGGTAAATATGGGACAGAAATGTAGCTTCAAAATCTCATTATTTTGACGCAAGTATTAATAAACGTATTTCTCCCAGGAGTACAGTTTAAATGTGCAATGATTGATATAACATTATTTTCTGTTCCCAATATCCTGTAACATCATTTCCACAATTATTATTCAGGTGTAATTGCCATAGAAAAAAAAAATAAGTCTGTTTTAAATATACTTTAATGAGTTTGACAAATGTAAATGCTCATGTTACCACCATACCAAGATAAATACATTTCTCTCATTTTAGAATATTCTCTTAGTGACATTTGTTAGTTTATTCATTTCCTATACAACCACCTTTAACTCTCCAAAATAACCTCTTTCTGATTTATATGATCATGGTGTAGTTTAGCTCCTTTTAAAAGTTCATGCAGGTGTGAAACCACAATAGACTCTTTCCTGCTTGCCATCTTTTGTACAACACAGTGGTTCTGAGATGTATTCGTGGCATTTTCCGTATACCTACTGTAGTTGTATTCCTGAGAAATATTTCATAGAATAGACCACACTGTGATTATCATTTTCCTGTTGGTGAATATTTACTTCCAGATTTGGGCTATTATGAATATCTATTATGAACATTCTTGTATGACGACCTCGTGGTCAAATGTTTTCCTATGCCAGTAAAATATCTATGAAGTGGAATTGCTGGATCTTTGATAGATATGTATTTTCTAGCATTTAAAGTATAAATATTACATTTATTCTTAAAAAAACTAGTTCAGACATAAAGTACAAAGAAAAATATTTTTAGCATGAATATTATTTTAAAAGTGTTCAGTGTTTTGTTTAACAAGTATAAAAAAATCTAATTTTCTTCATCAGAATTGAGAATGAGTAAGGGATTCCAAAAAATAACTCTAAATTAAAAAATTCTAAAGTCTGTTTTATTCTCTAGAGCACAGTTTCACTCATTTGCTAGTTTATTAATTATTATTGATAAGGATATATTGTCTGTATAAAATTGGTTGCTGGCAATTTGTTTTCAAAGCTTTTTGTAGATTGAGGGGGCAGAAGTGCATATTTCTTACATGAATACATTGTGTAGAAGTGAAGTCCAGGCTTTTAGTGCCACCATCACCCAAATAGTGTACATCGTACCCAATGGGTAATTTTTCATCTCTCACCCCTCTCCCAACAATCCCAGTATCCAACGTCTATTATTCAACTCTCTAGGTCTATGTGTACACACTGTTTAGCTCTCACTTATAAGACAGAATATATGGTACTTGATTTTCTGTTTCTAAGCTGTTTCACTTAAGACAATGGTCTTCAGCTCCATCCATGTTGCTGCAAAAGACATAATTTCATTCTTTTTTGTCTGAGTAGTTCCATGGGATACATACACCACATATTCTTTATTCTTTATTGACTCATATATTAATAGATGTTTACATTGATTCCATAATTTTGCTATTGTGAAAATGCTGCAGTAAACATGCAAGTGCAAGTGTCTTTTTTTTATTATTATTACTTTTATTTTTATTTTTATTTTTTTTAGACAGAGTCTCTCTCTGTCATCCAGGCTGGAGTGCAGTGGCGCGATCTCGGCTCACTGCAAGCTCCTCCTCCCGGGTTCACGCCGTTCTCCTGCCTCAGCCTCCCGAGTAGCTGGAACTACAGGCACCCGCCACTACACCCGGTTAATTTTTTGTATTTTTAATAGATACGGGGTTTCACCGTATTAGCCAGGATGGTCTCGATCTCCCGACCTCATGATCTGCCAGCCTCGGCCTCCCAAAGGTGTCTTTTTAATATTTATTTCTTTCCCTTTTCATAGATACCCAGTAGGGGACTGCTGGTCAAAGAGTAGTTCAATTTTTAGTTCTTTGAGAAATCTCCGTACTATTTATTTTATTTTATTTATTATTTTATTTTTGAGATGGAGTTTCGGTCTGTCGCCAGGCTGGACGGTGGCATGATCATAGCTCACTGCAATCTCCACCCCACCCCTCATGCCCCCACCCCTCCGTGTTCAAGAGATTCTCCTGCCTCAGCCTCCGGAGTAGTTGGGATTACAGGCACCCGCCACTATGCCCGGCTAATTTTTGTGTTTTTGGTAGAGACGGAGTTTTGCCATGTTGGCCAGGCTGGTCTCGAATTTCTGACCTCAGGTAATCCACCTGCCTCGGCCTCCCAAAGTGCTGGGATTACAGGAGTGAGCCACCGCGCCCAGTCCCGTAATATTTTCTATAGAGATGTACTAATTTACACTCCCACTAATGTGTATAAGCATTCCCTTTTCTCTACATCCTTACCAACATCTGTTGTTTTTTGACATTTTAATGATAGTCATTCTGATTGGTGTAAGATAATTTCCCATTACCGTGTTAACTTGAATTTCTCTGGTGCTTAGCGATGCTGAACATTTTTTCATATGTTTCTTGGCCCTTGTATGTCTCCTTTTGAAAAATCTCTGTTCATGTCTTGTGCCTAATTTTTAATGAGGTTATTTGCTTCTATTTTTCTTTGTTGTTTTTTTCCTTTAACTTGTATTTCAACTTCTGGCATACATGTGCAGTTTGTTACCTAAGTAAACATGTGCCATGGTGGTTTGCTGCACAGATCAACTCATTACCTATGTATTAAGCCCAGTGTCCATTAGCTGTTCTTCATGATTCTCTCTCTCCCCCCACCCCGACAGGCCCCAGTGTATGTTGTTCCCCACCATATGTCCATGTATTCTCATTGTTCAGCTCCCGCTTAGAAGTGAGTATATGTGGTAGTTGGTTTTCTGTTTCTACATTAGTTTACTGAAGAAAACAGCTTCCAGCTCCATCCATTTCCCTGCATAAAGGACATTTTTTCTCACTGCATAGTATTCCATGGTGTCTATTTCTTTATCTAGTCTACTAGATAGAAGGTAATTATGCTGTTTTTCGATGGAGAGTTCTGTGGATATCCATCAGGTCCACTTGATCCAGAGCTGAGTTCAGGTACTGAGTATCTGTTAATTTTCTGTCTCAATGATCTGTCTAATATTTTCTTTATTTAGTCTATCATTGATGGGTGTTTGGGTTGATTCCACATCTTTGCTATTGTGAATAGTGCTGCAAAGATCATATACGTGCATGTATCTTTATAATAGAACAACTTATGTTCCTTTGGATATATACACAGTAATGGGATTGATGGTTCTAATGATATTTCTGCCTTTAGATCTTTGAGTAATTGCCATACTGTCTTCCACAGTGGTTGAACTTATATACATTCTCACCAACAGTGTTAAAAGTGTTCCTTTTTCTCCACAGCATCACCAGCATCTGTTGTTGCTTGGGTTTTCAATAATCATCATTCTAACTGCCATGAGATGGTATCTCATTGTGGTTTTGATTTGCTTTTCTGTAATGATCAGTGATGTTGAGCTTTTTTTCATATTTCTTGTCCACTTGGGTCATGATAGTTTCTTTTGCTGTGCAGAAACTCTTTAGTTTAATTAGATCCCATTTGTCAAGTTTTGCATTTGCTGCTATTGCTTTTGGTGTTTTTGTCATAAAATCTTTGCCTGTGTCTACGTCCTGAATGGTATTACCTAGATTTTCTTCTATTTTTTTGTTTGTTTATTTTATTTTGGGGATTTTACATCTAAACCTTTAATCCTTCTTGAGTTAATTTTTGTGTAAGGTGTAAGGAAGGGGTCCAATTTCAGTTTTCTGCAGATGGCTAGCCAGTTCTCCCAGTACCATTTATCAAATACGGAATCATTTCCCCATTGCTTGTTTTTGTCAAGTTTTTAGAAGATCATATGGTTATAGATGTGCAGTCTTACTTCTGAGTTCTCTATTCTATTCCATTGCTCTAGATGTCTGTTTTTGTACCAATATCATGCTGTTTTGGTTACTGTAGCCTTGCAGTATAGTTAGAAGTCAGGTTGCCTGATGCCTCCAGTTTTATTCTTTTTGCTTAGGATTGTCTTGGCTATTTGGGCTTTTTCTGGTTCCATAGGAACTTTAAAATAGTTTCTTCTAATTCTGCAAAGAATGTCAATAGTAGTTGAAGGGGAAAAGGGTTGAATCTACAAATTACTGTTTTCACAGTATTGATTCTTCCTATCAATGAGCATGGATTTTTTTTTTTTCCATTTGTTTGTGTCCTCTCTGATTTATTTGAGTAGCGGTTTGTAGTTTCTCTTGAAGAGCTCCTTCCCTTCCCTTGTTAGCCTAGGTATTTTATTCTCTTTGTGGCAATTGTAAATGAGAGTTTATTCATAATTTGGCTCTCTGCTTGCCTGCTGTTGGTGTACAGGAATGCTAGCGATTTTTGCACATTGCTTATGTATGCTGAGATTTTGCTGAAGTTGCTGGTCAGCTTAAGAAGCTTTGTGCTGAGCTGCTGAGGTTTTCTAGATATAGTATCATGTCATCTGCAGAGGCAATTTGACTCCCTCTCTTCCTATGTAAATACCATTTACTTCTTTCTCTTGCCCGATTTCCCTGACCAGAACTTCCAATACTATTCTGAATAGGAGTGGTGAGAGAGGGCATCCTTGGTCTCGTGCTGTGTTTCAAGGGGAACACTTCCCGATTTTGCACACTCAATATGACATTGGCTGTGGGTTTGTTATATATGACTCTAATTCTTTTGAGATATGTTCCTTCAATACCTAGTTTATTGAAAGTTTTTAAAATAAAGCAATGTTGAATTTTACCAAAGGTCTTTTTTTGCATCTATTGAGATAATCATGTGGTTTTTGTCTTTATTTCTCTTTATGTGAGTAATTACATTTATTGATTTGTGTATGCTGAACCAACCTTGCATCCTGGGGATGAAACCAACTTGATTGTGGTGAATAAGCTTTTTGAGGTGCTGCTGGATTTGCTTTGCCAGTATTTTATTGAGAATTTTTGCATGAATGTTCATGAGGGATATTGAGCTGAAGTTCTCTGTTTTTGTTATATCTCTGCCAGATTTTGGTACCAGGAAGATGCTGACCTCATAAGATGTCTTAGGGAGGAGTCCCTTCTCTTCAGTTGTTTGGAATAGTTTAGGTAAAATGGTACCAGCAGTTCTTTGTACTTCTGGTAGAATTCTGCAATAAATCCATCTGGTCCTGGGATTTTTTTGGTTGGCAGGCCATTTACTACTGCCTCAATTTCAGAACTTGTTATTTGTTTTTTCAGGGAATCAATTTCTTCCTGCTTTAGTCTTGGGAGAGTGTATGTGTCCAGAAATTTATCCATTTCTTTTAGATTTTCTAGTTTATGTGCATAGAGGTATTTACAGTATTATCTGATGGTTGTTTTTATTCCTGTGGAGTCAGTTGTGATATTTCCCTTATCATTTCTGATTGTGTCAGTTTGGTTCCCTTCTCTTTTTTTCTCTATTAGTCTAGCTAGCGGTCTATTTGTGAAAAAACAAAAAACAACAACAACAACAACAAAAAACAGCTCCTGCATTCATTGATGGTTTGAAGGGTTTTTCATGTCTCTATCTCCTTCAGCTGTGTTCTGATCTTGGCTATTTCTTGTCTTCTGCTAGCTTTGGGGTGTGTTTGCTCTTGGTTCTCTAGTTCTTTTAGGTGTGATATTAGATTGTCAATTTGAGATCTTTCTAGCTTTTTGATGTGGGCATTTGGTGCTATAAATTTTCCTCTTAACGCTGCCTTAGATGTGTCTCAGAGATACTGGTATGTTGTCTCTTTGTTCTTATTCGTTCCAAAGAACTTCTTGATTTATGCCTTAATTTCATTATTTACCCATGAGTCATTCAGGGGCAGGTTGTTCAATTTCCATGTAGTTGTGTGGTTTTGAGTTAGTTTTTTAATCTTGAGCTCTAATTTGATCGTGCTGAGGTCTGAGAGACTGTTTGTTATGATTTCAGCTCTTTTGCATTTGCTCAGAAGTGTTTTCCTTCCGATTATGTGATCAATTTTAAAGTAAGTGTCATCCAGGCGCAGTGGCTCACGCCTGTAATCCCAGCACTTTGGGAGGCTGAGGCAGGTAGATCACAAGGTCAGGAGATCGAGACCACCCTGGCTAACATGGGGAAACCCCATCTCTACTAAAAATACAAAAAATTAGCCAGGCTTGGTGGCGGGCGCCTGTAGTCCCAGCTACTGGGGAGGCTGAGGCAGGAGAATGGCATGAACCCGGGAGGCAGAGCTTGCAGTGAGCTGAGATCATGCCACTGCACTCCAGCCTGGGAGACAGAGCGAGACTCCATCTCAAATAATAAAAATAAATAAATAAAATTTAAAAATAAATAAATAAATAAATAAATAAAAATAAAGTAAGTGCCATGTGGTGATGAGAAGAATGAGGTTCTGCTATTTTTCGATGGAGAGTTCTGTGGATACCCATCAGGTCCACTTGATGCAGAGCTGAGTTCAGGTCCTGAATATCTGTTAATTTTCCGTCTCATTGCACTGTCTGATATCATCAATGGGGTGTGAAAATATCCCACTATTATTTTAGTCTCTTTGAAGGTCTCTAAGAACTTGCTTTATGAGGCTGAGTGCTCTTGTATTGGGTGTATCTATATTTAGGATAGTTAGCTCTTCTTGTTAAATTGAACCCTTTACCATTACATAATGCCTTTTGTCTTGTGTGATCTTTGTTGGTTTAAAGTCTGTTTTGTTGGAAACTAGGATTGCAACCCCTGCTTTTTTCTGTTTTCCATTGGCTTGGCAAATATTCCTCCATCCCTTTATTTTGAGCCTATGTGTGTCTTTGCATGTGAGATGGGTCTCTTGTAGATAGCATACCCATGGGGCTTGACTCTTTATCCACTTGCCGTTATGTGTCTTTTTTGGAGGCTTTAGCCTATTTACATTTAATGTTAATACTGTTATGTGTGAATTTGATCCCCTCATCATGATGCTACCTGGTTATTTTGCAGAGTTGTTTATGTGGTTGCTTTATAGTGTCACTAGTCTGTGTACTTCATTGTGCTTTTGTAGTAGCTGGTAACAATTTTCCCTTCCCATATTTATTGCTTCCTTCAGGAGCTCTTGCAAGGAAGGCATGGTGGTGATGTATTCCCTCAATATTTGCTTGTCTGAAAAAAATCTTATTTATCCCTCTCTTTTGAAGCTTAGTTTGGCCAGATATGAAATTTGGGTTGGAAATTCTTTTCTTTAAGATTGTTGAATATTGGCCCCCAATCTCTTCTGACTTGAAGGGTATCCACTGAGAGGTTGGCTGTCAGTCTCATAGGTTTATCTTTGTAGGTGATCTGGCCTTTCTCTCTGGTTGTCCTTAACATTTTTTAATTCTATTTTCAACCTTAGAGAATCTGAAGATTATGTGTGTTGGGGTTGATCTTCTCATGGAGTATCTTACTGGGATTCTATGGATTTTCTGAATTTGAATGTTGGCCTGTTTTGCTAGATTGGGGTAGTTCTCCTGGATGATACCCTAAACTATGTTTTTCAACTTGGCTTAATTCTCCATCTCTTTCAGGTTCTTTCTCTTAACATAATCCCATATTTCATGGAGGTTTTGTTTGTTCCTTTTTATTTTTTTTCCTCTATTCTTGTCTACCTGTCTTATTTCAGGAAGATAGTCTTCAAGCTTTGATATTCTTTCGTTTTTGTAGTCTATTCAGGTATTGGTACATGTGATTGCATTGTGGATTTCTCATGTTGCATTTTTCAGTTCCATCAGGGCAGTTATGTTCCTCTCTAAACTGGTTACTGTGGTTGTCAGCTTGTATTGTTTTATCATAATTATTAGCTTCTTTGCATTGTGTTAGAACATGCTGCTTTAGCTCAGTGAAGTTTGTTATTACCCACTTTCCAAAGCCTTGTTCTGTCAATTCAGCCATCTCAGCCTCAACTCAGTTCTGTGCCTTTGCTGGAGAAATGTTGCAGTCATTTGGAAGAGAAGCAGCACTCTGGCTTTTTTAGTTTTCAGCATTTTTCATGGATTCTTTCTCATCCTTGTAGGCTTACCTGCCTTCGATCTTTGAGGTTGCTGACTTTTGAATGGGGATTTTGTGGGGTCTTTTTTGTTGCCGTTTTCCGATTGTTTTTCATTGGACAGTAAGGCCCCTCTTCCATAGGGCTGCTGCAGTTTGCTGGGGATTTACTCCAGACCCTAGTCACCTTGGTCCCTCCTGTACCTTGTGGTGTTACCAGTGAAGGCTATGAAACAGCAAAGATGGCAGCCTGCTCCTTCTTCTGGGAGCTCTGTCTCAGGTGGACACCCACTCCTGTATGAGATGTCTGGAGACCCCTATTGGGAGATCTCACCCAGTCAGGAGAAATGGGATCAGAGACCCACTTAAATAAGCAGTCTGGCTGCCCTTTGGCAGAGCAGGTGTGCTGTGCTGACTGCTCTGCCTCTCCAGAACCAGCAGCCTGGAAAGGCTATGCCGCTGAACCGCAGAGACAGTGGCTACCCCACCCATCAGGGACTCCATTCCAGGGAGACACCAGAGTTCTGTCCATAAAACCCTGGCTGGAGTTGCTGACATTCACACAGGGAGGCCCTGCCCAATGGTGAGGTGTGTATTGGGGGCCCACTTAAAGAAGCAGACTGTCCACGATCAAGCACAACAGCTGTGCTGCATTGTGGGGAATTCCTCCCAGTCCCTGGTGCTGGAAGGCTAGACAGCCAACTGGAATGTCAGGTATGGTAGCCACCCTTCCCCCCAGGAACTCAATTCGTCTTAGGCCTTCTCCTGTCTCTTTCCACTGGCTGGCTGGAATTCCAAACCAGTGGGTTTTAACTTGTGAGGTACCAGGGGATTGAGGTCTGTGGAGCAACACCACTTAGCTCCCTGGATTCAGCCCACCTCCTAGGGGAATGCACAGGATATCTTGCCTTGCCAGAATTCCCAGGTCTGGAGTATGTAAAACTACTGGGTCTCCCTGCATGCCCAAACAAGTGAGTGAGCAGCTACTCTACCAACACTCCACAGCTCTGTGCTTTGGACCCTGGCCCTGGTGGCATGTGCTCATGAGAGGATCTCCTGATCCATGGATTGCAAAGATTCATAAGAAAAGCATAGTTTCCCAGGCAGGTTCACACAATCACTGTCAACCTCTCTTCGCTAGGGATGGGGCTACCCTGGCTTCATGCCACTCCAGTGTGGGTCGCTGCCCCACCTTGCTTTTCCTCGCTCTCCATGGGTTGAGACATCTGCCTAGTCAGTCCCAGTATGAGAAACTGGATACCTCAGTTGAAGGTGCAGAATTCTCTGGCAGTTTTCATTGCTCTCCGTGAAAGCAACAGACCACAGCTGCTTCTAATTGGCCATCTTGGCCCCTCTACACTTCTATTTTTCTTATTGAGTTGTTTGAGGTCCCTGTAGATTCTGAATATTAGCTTTTTGTTTGTTACATAGTTTGTATGTATTTTTCCTATTCTTTAAGTTATTGTTTATTCTGTTGATTATTTTGTTGTACAGAAGTTTTTTTTTTTTTTAATTTAATTAAGCCCCATTTGTCTATTTTTGGTTTGGTTGCGTTTGCTTTTGAGGTCTTAGTAGTAAGTTATTTGCCTAGACCAATGTTCAGAAGAGATTTTCCTAGGTTTTCTCATTATATCTTAGTGCAAATAGCCAGAGCAAATAGTCTTGAGACTATTTTTATAGTCTCAAGTGTTACATTTAATTGTTTAATATATTTTGAGTTAATTTTCATATATCCTGAAATTTCATATATGGGTCCAACTTTATTCTTCTGCATATGGATATACAATTTTCCCAGCAACACATATTTAATAGAATGTCCTTTCCTCAGTGTACTCTTTTTTTTTTTTGTTAACTTTGTTGAAGATGAGATGGTTGTAGGCATATGACTTTATTTCTGGGTTCTCTGTTCTATTTCATTAATCAACAGGTTTATTTTTATATCAGTACAATGCTATTTTGGATATTAAAATCTTTTAGTATTATTTGAAGCCCAGTAATGTGATGCCTCTTTTTTTAAATTTGTTTGTTATGATTGATTTTGAATTTTTTCTTTCTTTTTTTTTTTTTTTTGGCTTAAGATTGCTCTGGCTATTGGCTCTATTTTGGTTCCATTTGAATTTTAGGATTATTTTTTCTTATTCTGTGAAAAATGCCGTTGGTAATTTGATAGGAATTTCGTGGAACCTGTAGATTGCTTTAGGTAGTATGCTTATTTTAGCATTATTGATTCTTCCAATCCATAAAAATGAGAAATCTTTCTACTTGTTTGTGTCACCTATGGTTTACTTCATCGATGTTTTGTAGTTCTCTTTATTGAGATCTTTTACCTCCTTGGTTAAATGTATTCCTAGATATTTTATTTATTTTGTAGCTGTTGTAAGTGGGATTGAATTTTTATTTTGGTTCTCAGCTTGATCATTATTTGTGTATAAAAGTGCTGCTAATATTTTTACTTTGATTTTTTATTCTGAAACTTTACTAAAGTCATTTATCAAATCTAGAATTCTTTGAGAGGAGTTTTTAGAGTTTTCTAAGTGTAAGAATACATCAGCAAACAGAGAAATTTGATTTCCTCTTTTACTATGTGGATGCTTTTTATTTTTTTCTCTTACATGACAGCTCTGGCTAGGACTTCCAGCAATATGTTAAATCGGAATGGTCAAAGTGGGCATTCTTCGTGTCTTGTTTCAGTTCTTAGGGAAAATGATTTTAACTTTTTCCCATTTAGTATTATGTTGACTATGGGTTTGTGATATATGACTTTTATTATTTTGAAGTATGTTCCTTCTATGCTCCAGTTTGTTGAGAATTTTTGTTATGAAGAAATGCTGAATTTTAATGAATGTTTTTTTCTGAAGCTATTGAAATGATCGAAGGCATTTTTTAACAGTGGCTTTACTATTTTACAATAAGACCAGAAATGTGTTACCATTCCAATTGTTCTAATTTTTTTCAACATTTGGGATTAGCACACTTTTATTTTATCATATTTACAGGCAAGTTTTTGTGATAATTTAATATATAATATTTTGTGATAATTTAAAGTTTCTTGAATAAAAATAAAGTTACTGTTTTTTTGTATTTATCAGTAAATTGTATATTGTGTGTGTGAGAGAGAGAGAGAGAAAGAGAGACAGACAGAGAAAAGTATCTTTGTAAGTGCTTACTCATTTTTAATTGTTTGTTTCATTTTTAGGAATTATTATGCATTCTGACACAAGTCTTTTATTGGATAAATATATCTGAAACATTCTAAATATTGTTTTGGTCTGTATCTTGCCATTTCATTTTTAATAGTGTCTTAGATAAATGTTTGCTTTTATTTTGATAAAAATTTATCATTAGTTTCTTTTATAATTAATAGTTTTGCCCTATCTAGGAAATATATGCCTACTTGAAAATTATAAATATATGAAATACTATGTGACAGATACATTATGTACTGGTCTTTGTTATTGAATAAACATCTTTCTACTTCCCTTTGAGGGTCTTATTCTTTGTGTAAATCAGTTCTATAAGAATTTGTGATGTTGACCCTTTTTTATAACATAGTGAGAAATATATGGTGTTATTCTATCTTTTAAAAATATATACATGAGAACAATCCTGCTTTTTATACTTCTACATTCTAATCAAAAGTGGCAGATCTATTTTTTCTAATTTTAATAATAACTATTTGCATACATCACTATCTAATACAATAAAGGATGTTTATGATTCATTATTAGGCTACTTAAAATAGATGTGTTTTAAGAGACAGGAAAATATTCAGAACATTTTATTAAAAACCATCTCACACCAGTTAGAATGGCGATCATTAAAAAGTCAGGAAACAACAGGTGCTGGAGAGGATGTGGAGAAATAGGAACACTTTTACACTGTTGGTGGGATTGTAAACTAGTTCAACCATTATGGAAAACAGTATGGCGATTCCTCAAGGATCTAGAACTAGATGTACCATATGACCCAGCCATCCCATTACTGGGGATATACCCAAAGGATTATAAATTATGCTGCTATAAAGACACATGCACACGTATGTTTATTGCAGCACTATTCACAATAGCAAAGACTTGGAATCAACCCAAATGTCCATCAGTGACAGATTGGATTAAGAACATGTGGCACATATACACCATGGAATACTATGCAGCCATAAAAAAGGATGAGTTTGCGTCCTTTGTAGGGACATGGATGCAGCTGGAAACCATCATTCTTAGCAAACTATCACAAGAACAGAAAACCAAACACCGCATGTTCTCACTCATAGGTGGGAACTGAACAACGAGATCACTTGGACTCAGGAAGGGGAACATCACACACCGGGGCCTATCATGGGGAGGGGGGAGGGGGGAGGGATTGCATTGGGAGTTATACCTGATGTAAATGACGAGTTGATGGATGCAGCAGACTAACATGGCACAAGTATACATATGTAACAAACCTGCATGTTATGCACATGTACCCTACAACTTAAAGTATAATAATAATAAATAAATTAAAAAAAAAAAAAAACCTAATATCAGTGATTAATCATAGCAAGCATTTACACTTAATAAACAAGATTTCAATTGCATATAAAATTATGCCATTTGTAAAAACTCAATTCCTTCTACTGTTGGTGAAAGTGATTTTATTCTATCAATCAAGTATATGTAACTTTTGGTTAAAAGTGTATCAATAGGCAAGACGCAGTGGCTCATGCCTGTTATCCCAGCAGTTTGAGAGGCCTAGGCAGGTGGATAATTTGAGGTCAGGTGTTCAAGACCAACTTGACCAACATGGTAAAACACTGTTTCTACTAAAAATAGAAAGAAATAGCCAGGTATGGTGGTGCATGCTTATAATCTCAGCTACTTAGGAGTCTGAGGCAGCAGAATCGCTTGAACCTGGGAGGTGGAGGTTGCAGTGAGCCAAGATTGCGCCACTGCACTCCAGCCTAGGTGACTGAGCAAGACTCTGTCTCAAAAAATAAAAATAAAAATAAAAAAGTTTATCGATAAAGTTGAGTAAAATTTTGTAATTAAAAAATAAAACAGTCTGTGCCTAAGAGTGCTCACATATAGTGTAATTACTTTTTAGTCAAAGGCTGGCTCTACAATGTAGTATTTTGATTTTAAAATAGTGACAGTTTTCATTTTGAGAGAGGAGTTTAACCTTCATTTCATGCTTAATGAAATGGACCTAATTAGCCTTTGTATTTTGTATTAGTAGTTAGGTCATCTGAGACCAATTTTAATATTTGCATTCATTTATAGCACTAACGCTGCTCCAAGAAGTAAAGAATATAATAATTAGTTTCTGTCATTTGAAGACAACAGTTCTGCTATACATTGTTTATTTAAATCGAGTTGTCTTATTTTAAAATTTTTTAAAAATTATTGTCACCTACAAAATCTTGCTTTAATACATTTTTAGTGTTATTATGTAAGCTACATGATTAGTAACAAGATAATCCAAATACCTAACTTTTTCTTGTTATTATGGTTTCTAATTTTGTAAGTTGTTATTAAACATTAAATATTCATGGGTTTGTTTTATTTTTTAGTTGTCACCAATGATGTAGTATGATGCTGGGGGCTAGTCTCTCTCGTGAACGTTGTTATTAGTCAAGAAATGCAATAAAATGCTTCTTGACAAATAAACTATATGAAGTAATAAGAAAGCATATTGTCTATTCTTTTAGTCATTGTATAGGAAGTCTGTCAAATGTTTCAAGCAATGTTTTTCATTAAACATGAAGTCAAATTCATGAATGAATTTATACATGAGACAGTTAATCTAGCTCTGGTAAAGATTAACCTGGATTAAATATGTTTTTAGGAGTTTTAAACACACTTATTCAGTTAGCATCTTTGAAATCTGTTTTTGAGATATATACTTATAAATCATTTTACCATTAAAGAGCATATAGCCTAAAGATAAGCTTTGGGAAAATATGGGCTAGAAAACCAAACATTTTTGCATGAACCTCTATGTCCTAAAATATATATTAGCATAGATTTCAACTTTAGTATATATGAACGGCATTCTTTAAGTAATTGTGTTGAGAAATAATTTCAAAATGTGTGTATGAAGGCCTATATCTGAGAAAGCAGTAAATTGTAAAGTATATATTTACTCTATATTACTATTGATATGAATAATAATATTACTAACTCAAAATGTAAATCAGGTTAAATATCTACAGACCCAACATTGTGCTTCATTTTTAAAAATTGTATGATTAAATTATGTGGTATATTTCACACTATTCTATGCCCTATTTTGAATAGTTTTAATGCCTGAGCTATATTGACTTCTACTAGCAAGGAAGTGATTGTTATTCTAAAGTAACACATCAATCCTTCAGTAGACTGATGTTAAATGTAGATGTGATATTAATATACTTTCATTGACCAAATCATTCCTGCTGCATCATCTCGTGAAGCAAGCTATATGGATTTGTCACAACTAGATAATGCTCAAAATCTAAAGTGATTTTTGTTCCACCTAGCCCCATCCACTACATCCCTTCATAGATCTTTGATTCCATCAGAGCCAAGTCTCTACTGAGTACATGCCATTAAGGGTACCACATTAAAATGAAGCAGAGGAGCAGCCTTTGATTTGAATTTATCTGACTTAAGCAAACACTCCTTTTCAGTAACAAAAATAAAAATATTTTGGCTAGATTCAATTGACTAATTCTAAATCACCTCTAGTTTTTTCTACATTTTAAACCAAAACATCAGTTTTTGTAGTGTAAAACTATGGAGGATTTAGATGTTTCTTCAGTTCCATTGAGAAAACTTAAGAAATGCCCGTGAAAACATTTCTCAATATGAATGACAATCTTTTTGCGCTGTCTTCATATTAATTAATATTTAGATCCACAAATAAAGTCAAGCAATATTATAACCCTCTACTACAAAGGTTAAAATAAATTATTCAAGAATCCCAAGACATAATAGATAATCTTAGTTAGATTTCCTTTTCACATCTGTGGGAATTGTGAATGATTACTGAAAAGAAAAAAAAAATTTCCAAAATGGTGAGGAAAAAATGGAGGAAGTAGTTTTAATTTTGTGATGAATCAGAAATACATTCAACTTTTAATTTTCTCTTATTGAAAGTTAATAGGAAAACATCACTTGTCTTTATGATTTATTAATTGTGTGATATAAGTACTTGGATTTAACACTTTCAATATAAGAAAGCTGAGGGTTAGGGAGATTTAGGTACTTTCTCAAAACTTCATAAATAAGAAAAAGGAAAGCATGGTTTAACACACAACTTATCTACGTAACCAGAGTATCAGTCAGACCATATATATGGTCTGTGTATTTATATTTATATACATGTATATGTACATATATGAAGTTATTTCTTGCCTATGGTATAGGTTCATTGCAGTTTGGATACCTCCAGTTATTCAATGTCATATTAAACATTGAAATATATCTGTAGGCCTTCAGATTTTTAGCCAGCCATGTCTCACCAAATATCACAAAATAATTACAAACAAATTATTTTGTAAGTTAGAAATTAAAATGAACCTTATTTCTCTTTTAGATGATTTATATAAGAAATCTATATAAAACATTATGCTTAAGGATAAAATATTAGCAATATTTCCAGTACAATTACCAGATCTGACTGTATTCATAGCTTCATTTTACAGATAATAAAACTGAGAATTAAAGCGACTAAGTTAATTTGTCCAAAGACGTACATGTAGAAAGCAACCCAGTAGAATTTGGTCAAAGGCAGTTTGATATGGAACAAGGCTCGTAACTACCATTTTTTTACAGTAGTCTCCCTTAATAACATACGGTTATATAAATTTATCAACTTTTGCCTTCTCCATGATTCAAAATTACGAATGACATATGCAATATAGCCCACTCATGTTAATCAAAAGTATTTTAAATTGTGTTGGAAGATATCTAAAAATAGTATCAATACTGTCTGAGTGACATTATAAAATTGCTCATGTTCTTATGGGCATCTAATGAAAAAGGTAGATAATTCCCTGAATACAAGATGGAATATTAAAAAGATCTTTATTCTCCCTTTTATAAACTTGTAAATTCAGTGGAATCTCAATTAAAATTCCAGTGAAATATATTTGGAAAGTATCATGAAAAATATTTAAGAAACAGGGAGAAATTATTTTTAAATATGCACAATAGATCAATAATTAATATTAATTACTTACAAATAGCCTGCAAGTCAGTAAATGAAAGTTAAAGAATCTTATTTAAAAAGTGATAAATATATATCTACTATTCAACAAAATTATTTAAATAACATTTTTTTTTTTTGAGATGGAGTCTCACTCTGTCGCCAGGTTGGGATGCAGTGGCGCGATCTCGGCTCACTGCAACCTCTGCCTCCCAGGTTCAAGCGATTCTCCTGCCTCAGCCTCCGGAGTAGCTGGGACT
The DNA here is from genome assembly GCF_008728515.1 of Papio anubis. NCBI lineage: Eukaryota > Metazoa > Chordata > Mammalia > Primates > Cercopithecidae > Papio > Papio anubis. The sequence goes on along the minus strand of NC_044990.1, from coordinate 65,408,870 downwards.
ACAGGTGCATGCCAGCATACCCAGCTAATTTGTGTATTTTTAGTGGAGACAGGGTTTCAACATGTTGGCCAGGATGGTCTCGATCTTTTGACCTCGTGATCCGCCTACCTCGGCCTCCCAAATTGCTGGGGTATTTAAGTAACTTTAAACATGTGAAGTACTGCTCAATGTCACCAGAAATCCAGAAAATGAATGTTGATGCAACACTGGGAATGGCAAAACATAAAGTGCTTATAATAACGAGTGGAGGGAAATTTGAGAAAATAGGAACCCTCATACAACATTGATGGAAGTATATATTTTTAAAGACCATTTTGGCAGTAACTATCCAATATAAAATGTGCATTGATTTTGCCTCAGCAGTTTTACTTCTAGAATTTATACTTTAAAATACTCCAGTAAAGGTGCATGAGTAGGAAACAATTGTTTACAACAGTAAAAACTTCGTTGTTTACAATAGTAAAAGCAAAACAGTGTGGGTTTTTTCATGACTGCCTAAAAAGTAATAAATTAAAAAGGGCTGAAATATGTTATGTTATATCCCAACAAAGGTTGTCTCAGTAAGCGAGCATTGCTAATAAAGATATATTATTTAATTAATTTGACTGTGTGAAAACATATCTACAATATATGAAGTAACACAAATTACTAAAAAGTTCACATAATGTGATACTACTTATATGCAAAAATAAGTATATGTGCATTAATATAAAAAATAATAATTTGATACACAAAGATATTGAGTCATTATTAGTAAGATTTAGATAAGAAGGGAAAGAGAGAGTTGGTGTTCAGTTTTTGCTTGTTTGTTTGTTTGTTTGTTTGAGACGGAGTCTCCCCCTGTCGCCCAGGCTGGAGTGCAGTGGCGCGATCTCGGCTCACTGCAATCTCCGCCTCGCAGGTTCACCCCATTCTCCTGCCTCAGCCTCCCGAATAGCTGGGACTACAGGTGCCCGCCACCACGCTGGGCTAATTTTTTGTATTTTTAGTTGAGACTGGGTTTCACCGTGTTAGCCAGGATGGTCTCGATCTATTGATCTCGTGATCCGTCCACCGTGGCCTCCCAAAATGCTGGGATTACAAATGTTCAGTTTTAAATGTTTTATTCTATGAATAATATGGGTTATATACTTAATAATGTATTTTTGAACTATTAAATTATTGCAATTTTTAAAATTTTATATTTAAGTAGAGCATAATTGCATGATTATGCAATTATGGCACGATTACAGGATAACAGCTCACTGCAGCTTCAAAATCCTGTGCTCAAGCAATTCCCTGCTCCGCCTTTCAAGTGGCTGGTGCTACAGACAAGTGCCACCATGCCTGGCTTGAATTATTAGATTTTGGATGTTTCCATCCTTCTTTTTCAAAATACTGAAACTTATTTAAGAACAATTACATTTATGAAGAATTGTTTGTAAGAGAAATAATAAAACATTTCCCATGGGACACTTTTATTTCAAGTGATATCTAGGGACCCTCTGCATTAGCACTGCCTTGAAGGATTATTGAAAATATAGACAACCTTTACCACTGCATATGGGTTAAAAAATGATTGATGGGAATTGAGCTTTGCATGTAAGAAAAAAGTTCTTAATTTTATGCGTGGCAAAATTTAAAAACAACTGACTTAGATATTTTAATGTTTACTTTTGAAGGAATGTTGGAGAAGAGAAGGTAAATATTCAGAAGTTATATTGTCTTCACTTCTGTATTACTGCTGTTGGGAATATATAGTCAGCATTCATCAAAGTGTTACTACAAAAATAGTCTTATGAAACCTGAGAGTTAATTGCTTCAAGGAAGCTTTTGAAGATATTATCTCACGAACGTATTATTATAAATTTGCATTAACATTTCATTTTATATTAGTATGTTGTCCTAAAGTTACTAAAAACTGCTTAAAGAATTACTTTTACATTTGTTCTGTTTTGCCTACTAAGAAGTAGAGTATTAAATGAATCACTCAACACTATTAACAGTGTCATGTGCTACTTTGATTATATTTATTCATATTTTATATTCAAATTTTGTTTTTATTTGGGGTATTATGTATAAATGTTGCTATTCATACATTAGTATTTTGGTTTAATGTATTTTAATAACCTCGTATAACATACGCATAGATGATATTTAATTAAAAAGTAGATATAAACATGTAAGTTACTTCAACATAGATATCAGTGAAAAGCAATCTCTGAATATGTACATATAAAAATAATATATTTAAAAATGTTCTTCAGTTGGAGCATATTTTAATGATTACTTATGGCATCAAATATATAAAGTTTCTATTTCCAAAGGCAAGAAAACTGCATTTAAATTCATACTTAAATGGTAGAATATCAAATAATGAATGAGTTGCAAATTTGCAAATATGACAAGATATTTTCATTTATATAGTTATCTTTTAAAAATTACATAACCTAGTATTTTTCATAACTTTAATTCTGTAGGTGAAAAATGTACTAAATACATGTCTCCTGTTTGGTTTTAGTCTATTTTATTTTTATTTCATAACTATACATCACAGAAGCTAGTAGACATACAGAAATTGCCCCAAATAATTCATTTTGAAGATTGTTTTTCATTACCAAATGTTTTATGATCAGAAGCAAAGGCTCATGCCTGTAATCCAAAAACTTTAGGAGGTCAAGGCTAGAGGATTGAGGCCAGGAGTCCAAAGCTGTGCTGAGCTATGCCCAGGTCAGCGCACTTCAGACTGGGTGACAGAGTGAGACAATGATGCTAAAACAAACAAACAAACAAACAAATATATATATATATATATGTAAAAATATAAGCAAGTTAAAAGTGAAACAAATCTCATATAAATTAGGATTATTGAGGTAGAAGAACAAAATTTTAGAAAAATACCTCTAGAAAACAGACATGCTAAAAGTCTAAGAAAGTTCTTTTCCAAAATTTTGCTGTTTAGATTATAAAATATCAGAAATATATTAATTATCCATAAATGTAAGTTTTCTTATTAATGTTCTCATAGGAGCTGATTTTATTATAAAGTATTTATTATGAAACTATTACAGAATTCAGAGGATCTGTGAAGTTCTGTGAGTAAAAATTTACACCTATTTTTACAAATCTCTAAATAAAATCTATTGTTGGCCGGGCGCGGTGGCTCAAGCCTGTAATCCCAGCACTTTGGGAGGCTGAGACGGGCGGATCACGAGGTCGGGAGATGGAGACCGTCCTGGCTAACACGTTGAAACCTCGTCTCTACTAAAAAATACAAAAAACTAGCCGCGTGAGGTGGCGGGCGCCTGTAGTCCTAGCTACTCCGGAGTCTGAAGCAGGAGAATGGCGTGAACCCGGAAGGCGGAGCTTGCAGTGAGCTGAGATCCGTCCACTGCACTCCAGCCCGGGCGAAAGACTCCGTCTCAAAAAAAAAAAATTAAATAAATAAATAAATAAATAAAATAAAATCTATTGTTTATTTAATTATTAATATAGGTAGCAAACTATAATAGAATTAGAATGAAATTGTTTCATCACCAAAAGAAACTACAGAATTTGAAATTTTCATTGTACCTCATCAGACTGGTTTTTCAATGTTAATGGAGAATTCCACGCATTTTAAAATATTTTAAAGTATTGAGAGTGGATGATATGAATTTTTTAAATGTGTACAATTGTATTTTATATAATTTTGTTTGTGATTGCATATATCTTATGTTGTACATTTTAAAAAAGATATGCTTTATCATACTGACAATTACATTCATGACAGTCCAAAAAGTCAGGTACCCCAGTTAAATTATGAGTTAACACTGGTAGGACAGTGGACAAATATTATAGTTTTATTGAAACTCATTCATAAAATCTTCAAGATTATATATTTTTCTGAGTAACTTTTAAAACGAGCCTAGTCTGCTCCTCAAATTAAAATCAGTATATATTATTAATTACTTTAATAAGGTTGGCTTTTTTCCTGCCAACCTAATAAAAGAAATGTTATAGCAAGAACAAATTCTCGTTAACATGGCATCTTTTGTTTATTTCCTACTGCTTAATATATGACTATTACTTTTTTCCATTTGTTTTAATCTAAATAAGATATGGAATTTGTTTTGTTTACATTCCAAAGTGTGTTATATCGACAAAATGTCATGCCATTCCTAGTCATTTCTCTATACTGCATGAATTACCCTAGGATCATATGAAAATTTTAGTGAAAAATTGCTGACTCATATCTCCCTGGTATGTGATTCACTTGAATATATACTAAGTTCTGAACATACAAAAGTTGGAAATCATTAACATATTATTTTCATTTTCAACAATACATTATATATTCTATTCATGTTTTGGATTAAAAACATACACTCGTGGATGGATGGATAGATAGGTAGATAAATAGATCCAAGTTCAAACTTTAAGTCTATTTTCTAACTAATCATGTTCTTATTTTTTTAATCTTCATCTGTCAAATGCTGAGAAGATATTTAAATGAGAAGAAACTTTGTTTTTTGAGCTTTCCTATTTTATTTATTTTTCTTCTATTTTGTATATTTTGATTCTATAAAGTAAACCTCATAAGTAGCTTATTCAGTATACTAGAACTAGATGTTTAAAATTTTACTTAGAAAAATGTACCAGTTCATTTCTTGATGTCTCTAAACATACACACAAACACTTCTGTTTTATTAATATAAACTTGAAATAGCTAGCCTCAAAATTTATAATAGTTGCATTTGAACTGACATAACAACACAACACCCTTGCAGATATATGTACATGTATTCAAGTATACACAGTATTTAGATATCCACATCCACGCCTTCACATGGAATTCAGACATACTCATCCTCTTAAATGAAAAGCTTCTCAACACAAAGCCACAGAGAGCGCACTGCTATCTTTAGTGACATTATGGGTACGTACTTATCCCATGCTGAAGAGAAATCTTATCCAGATCAAAGAATAAAGTGTCAGAGCACCTGTGTAAATGATTAGCCACGTTATTAAGGTGGTGTACAAACAAGGTATAAATGTAAGCAAAACCTCCAAGTACAAAAAGACAGATGGATTCCACACAGAGTGCTTTGGAAGCTTCCCACACAGCAGTCTTCGGTTGGGGCAACAAAGGCCATCTGACAGGAAAGAAAGAAGAAAGGGAGGAAGGGGAAAGGATGATCTCATGTCTGTCAATTTGTGTTTTGAAGAAGGAAGTTAACTAAATTTGTATGCGTTGGTAAGATGCCTAAATAGGAGTCAAATTAACAAAATGGCTCTCAGTTGATTCTAAACCAATTATTTGGGGCAACAAATTGAACAAAAAGAATAGAAAATTAAGCATATAAAAGACTTTTCAAAAATGTTCAAAACAATATTTTAGGAAGATTCGGTGTTGGCTTAGGCGATGGGGGTAAATTTTACTTTTTATTCTAATTTTATTGTAAAATATGTTTCACCCATAAACTTAAGATGTCATTGATTTTTAAAGGTACCATCACCTTATGTACTTGAAGAAGTAAAATCAGCCAATTAATCTGTTTTAAAAAGTTTCTTATCACACTCACTATAGGCATCTGTTATTAGGGATATTGAAAGATTTTTTCAAACAATGTTAAAATTAATGTAAGAATCATAAAAACAATTTCTTATTAGCATTAAGCTTCTGAAAATTTAATGCATTAATTTATTTCAAATATTTGCTGTTTTTTAACCTGCAAATCAATAATTTATCCACTATTAGAGCTAGTGCAAAGTTTTTATCACTTTTTGTTCATCTATATCAGTAATCTCAGAATTCTATAGCTACTATATTATATAGAGAAACATTTTATGTTCCAATTTTTAAAATTTATTATTACCATTTGAAAAGTAAATTTATAATGTGGGTATTCAATTATTATCTATGCCTGGTTTTTATCTTTTGACCAACTGTATGTTTTCCTCAACTACATGAAAATGTTATAGCTTTTTTGTGAATTAACAATTCCAATGAATACTCATTCACCATACACTGGAACTAAGCATATTATTTACAAGTCAATAGTATAGGATATAGGATTTTGAAATATGAATAGCTAATATCATTGCATATTTTTAAAAATATGGAAACACAACCTTGTCAGAATGAAGTTTGTAGAGGAATATTACATTGTCTAAGCATTTGTTTTAAAAATTTCTTTAAGTTGCATTGTTTCTCAGTCATATTAAATAGACTCTCATTTGTTGAAAAATGGTTCCTGTATTTGTCTATTTAATTTACTGAACTCAAGGGCATGAAAAAAAAGAAATGAAAACTTGCCCTGTAAGACTTTATCTATAACCTTGTATAATCAGGATATATGTCCAAATGTTCTTTCTGAGTTTCAACTTCAAATCATAGAAGTAGAAAATATTGATTATACTTCATTATTTTTAATGGAGAAAAGTCTGACAGAGAATGTGTTTCTGTCAGTAACTCTTTGCTCTTCCAAGGTGTGGTAAATTGATTTTTGCTATCAAATTTAATTAAATTTCAACTATAAATTATTTATTAATTCTTAAATTGTTAATATAGAAAATAATTTATAAGACAATGTCAGTAAAATATAAAAGTTAAAAATAAAGTAATATTATAGATATTCTAATTATTTATTAATATTTATATCATTTCAAATATGAAATTTTAAATTTAGCATACAATTCTTTTTCACCTCAACAACTCTTGATTTCCCAGGAAATTTGAAATAATGAGTATAATGAAGTCCAAATCTCCATGTAATGAGGAGCAATCAGGAAGTTATGTGAAGATAAATATACTTGATTTATCCTAATTCTTCCTTTTGATAATATGATTTCTAACACTTGAAAGTGAATGGCATTCATCTAAAATTTCCATTCCTGTCTAATATGGAGTACAATAACAGACTGAATTTTTGTCTTCATATCATTAGAGGACGGAGGCAGCTCTCTCAATGTCTGTGGTTCGGGTCACATTGCTACCTGTGGGCAGAGGTGACCTCCTGTTGTTGCTAAGAGTCATGCTACCTCAGGGGTAGGGTGTATCATATGTAATAGTATCACTTTTTCTACATTTTGGTCAAATAATTTTTTACATAAAGTACAAAAATAAAAAGATTCATGCTACCTCATCTCATCTCCCCTCCTTGTCCTCACGGTCCTGCCCTTGAACCTCTCATACTTCCTTCTCTCTAGAACATGGTCTTGTTAATGTGACTCTGTCTCTTCCTTTTGATTGCAACAGCTTACAAAAGAAAAAAAATTATTTCTGAATACTAAATCTGACTTGTAACACAACTTGATTAAATTCCCTGTTATGTAATTATTTGGGAATGTGGGGAACTTTTTTTTTCTATTTTTCTTATTTTAATGTGGATGATTATCCTCCCCTTAAATAGCCCTGGTCTTTTGAATTATCCCATTTATCACTCCACAGAGATGTAGTGTTTTACTTGAAAAGTAAGTGGCAGCCACTTACTGATTTCTGGATGGGTTTTTATATTTTCTATCAAAATTCCTGAGCATGGAAGGGTAGATTTCTTTCTAATGCTTCCCTACATTTCTTGACACACTTGCCATAAACTTTAGGTTTGTGCAAAGTAATAATCTCAGTAAGTGAGTGTACTGTGCATATTTAAGCTTTCATCCTATTGCACTGTTTTTTAATCTAAACTGGGAAGTAAGGCAGGAATTAGAAAACATGCTGTGTCTCACCTGTGGAAACCATATCCTCCATGCCACTTTACCCAGAAATAAAGCTAATGGTTTTATCTTCAGTTTATTAATTCTGCTGTTCTATTCACTTGCTCAGAACTCAAGAAAGAAGAAAGGTTTAGTTATCCTAACTACTAAAGTCACTCCTTGGAACACTCTTAATGGCTTGGCCTCTCTTTCATTTGATTATCTCCCTTGGGAAAAACAGCCTTACTTGTAAACAATTGTTCCCTGGTATAACTGAACAACAAAATATTGTTGAAAAAAAAGTCATACAAATCTGCTGACTTGTATTACTTTAAATTTGTTACCATAAATCTCAATGAACACCCAACATTGCCACCTATATTACTGCATTTAGTTATATTTCTGCTTTGCCATTTCATGAAATGTCAATTTCACAACTATCACTTCTTTAGTGAAACTGTCCATGTGCTATTCCTCTCCATTCCTTTTAACATATTATTTTGCCTTATTCTTCATCAAGAAAAGAGAAGCAGAACAACATACGTATGCCTCCAATTGAATAAACATGCTGCTACTCTTTTCTTCTTCCGATTGTATTACATGAGCCAATACGAATTGGCTCTTCTCAAAGTCAACCCCTGCCCCACTGTAAATTTCATATCCTGTCTCTTCAAAGAAGCTTTTTCTACCAGCCATCTCCTTTGTCTTTTACAGGATGAATTGTATTTTACTGTATATATAGGTAACTCACATCAGCATACCAACATATTCAATTTATCTGATAATATATTAACTGATCTACCTATTAAATATCCTCCTTTGACATATACTTCACTGTAGCAACTGATCAGTATATTTTCTCCTAAGCTTCTTACAATTATATTTTCTGTTCATACTTTTGTATGTCATATCTTTTTCATCCCACTTAAATCAGGTGACATATCTCAAAAATGACTTACTAAAGCCACTAATTGCTGTGTTGAGAAACCCATTTACCTAGTTTCATCTTATTCACCCTCTGAACAAACATATAAAAGCTTGCCTTCTCTAGATATTTCATTTCATTGACTTTCTTTATATTATATTCTAATCATTTCTCATTCAGTCCACCAGCCATTCATACACATGTTCTTTGTAAAGCCATTGCTCCAACTGGAGACTTTATTTTGGGAGTATAGGGTTGTGTACAAGGCTAACTTCTGTCATCTACCTATAGTGATAATCTGGTAATCTATTCTAGCCCATGCCTTTAGATGCCATTCAGACATTGAACTCTTCTAAGTTACATCTGCGAATCAAGTTTCTATCCTATATTTTGAAAAGCTTTTTAAAGTTAGCGTGTTAAAAACTAAAATTCTTGTTTAATTTTCTCAAAGTTTCCCCTATTATAAGAACGGGGTTCATATACAGTCTCATAGCAATAGAAGGCACCAACATCTATTATATAATTCCAAATCCCAAAATCTAGAGGCTTTTATTTCCCTTATGCTTAATATCCAAGTCTAAAGCTGACTCTCCTAAGTACCTCAACATCAGTAAATTCAGTTTGATTTATATTCACTAGTATGACCATGGTGAAAATCATCACATAGCAGTCTATCCAAGTGCAGGATTGCTGAAAGTGCATTACTCACTCTTGAGCGTGCTTGACTCCCATACACGAGCTGAAGTTATCGTTGTTCATTCTACCAAATGGCATATAAAAATAACCTGATAGCAGAGTTATGAAAGGCCCTAAGAAACTAATTTAAAATTTCTGAATTATAGCAAGAGTACTAACCATTTAAAATAAATGCAAAAACAAGAAAACAAAATAAATAAACAAATATGCTCTGCCAATTAGGAACAGAGAAAAGCAAAACCTTAACTCTTGGGTCAAAGAGAAAAGTACCAACTGATATTAAATTATTGGTTTTGAAAAAGGACAAAATGAATTGAAAAACAACATCAAAAGGAATGGGATAACTCTGAAACATTAATCGGCAAAAAATTTGTACTCTTGCAGATGTATTTTAAGATGTGTGGTAATTAAGTAAATGATTAAGCTTACATTGTAAGAGTTTCAGAAAGAAAGTATATACAAAATGTATCAGAGGAAGCCTGAGAAAAGAAAGATGAAAACTTAGTAAATATTAAATTAAAAATTGATGAAATAGAAAACAAATTAATCCATAGAACTAAGAAATATGTTACAAATACAAGTATTTGCTGGTTCTTTAATAAACACATTTTTAAACTACACAATTAGACCATTAGCTATCATAGTCAAAAATGAAATTTAAAATTTAAATATAAAAACTTCTGTTATTTTATAAGAATAGAAAAATGTAATAACCAAAGGAAACACATAAGCTAATGAAATTATAAATAAAGTTCAAAGCATAATGTAACAATATTTTTAATTCTGTGGAATTGGATGAAGTTAGTATTCTATGAAAAAATTAATATACCAAAGTTTTTTACAAAACATAGAAAATATGAGAAAATTAATTAGTATTAATAATAAATTGGAGATGTTTTAAAAAGAATTAATATACTCAAAGAAAACACTTATTAAAAAAGGTTTAATAGATAAATTATAATTAAAAATTAGAGAAAACAGTTTAAAGTATAGGATATTATTTTGAGAGCATGAAAAAAAGAAATCTACCATAATTTTGGTAAATTTGTCAACACTGATAATGAAACTGGAAAAAAAAAAACCTTGAAATAAAAATTAAATAGCAATCATACTTTAAAAATTACTTATATGTATATCAAATAACAATTACATGTTTGAAACCAAACAAGAGTTAAAATTTATTTTAAAAATTAAACAAGAAGACACGGAAACATTCTGAAAATAACATAAATAGAGGGGTTGCTGGTTATTTTAGCATTTATGAGATACAGTAGCAAACACAGTGACATAATGACTTTGAAAAGACAAACATTAAGACTAGAAAATGAAAACACAAGCATACTTGTATCAAAATATCAAATGTAACTCATTAGTATGTACAACTATTATAAATACATAAAATGTTAAAGAAATTAAAAACCAAAAGTGCAAGGATCAAATATAAAAGAGGATTTATTATGCCATAAAAATAACAGCTCTTATCAGTAAAAGGAAGATAAAGTTGGATCTATCAATGTTTAGTAAACTAGAAATCATCTTAATGAAACAAATAATAGCTTTTTAAAAAGACTAATACCCTACTTAATGATCAAATATTGACCGACTTCTCTGAAACTGAAATTGAAGTGATCATGCCCCTTCAAAGAATTTGTATTCAACAATGTAATAAGGCATTTAAAGCTAATTAAAGTATTAAGATTAGAGAGAAAGAAATAAAACAACCTTATGCTCCTAAGATTACGCACTTAGAAAATGTAAAATAATAGATATAAAATAAATTCATTTAATAAGTTACTTTAGCAATTAATGAGTGAAATTTACCATTAAAACTTCTGCTTGTATAAGTTTGATATATAAAAATTAATTTCAATTCTCTGTGTCACCAAAAGATATTTAGAAAACAAAATTTTTAAATAGGAGTTACTCACATTAGCTCTAAAAAACATTCTATGCATGGGAATAAAGCTAAATAAAGATGTACAAATCTACTAAATATAATATTATTGAGAAAAATTTCAAAAAAATTAAATGAAAATAAAAGACTACATTGATTTCATTAGTAGAATGCAAATTTAATTAAGAAATCGCATTACCAAATATCAATACTTACTAGAATGCACCAGAAATTAAGAACATATATTGGCATAAAAATAACCAAATCAATATATGTAGCAAATTATTTAGAGAATAAAGAGTCCAGGAAAAGATTTAGCTGTATTAAACTTTCAATGAACATCAAAGTTGATACTCTAGGGCTGTGAAGGAAAGGCAACTATTTTAAATCAATTAATAAGATCTAATATTTGATAGCACAAGAGGGTGACTACCATCATCAATAATTTGTTGTACATTTTGGAATAACTTTGGAATTACAAGGATGTTTATAACTCAAAGAAATTATGAATGCTTGAGGTGACGGATATACCATTACCCCAATGTGATTATTTCACATACTTCTGCATCAAAATATCTCATACACTCGATAAATATATACCCCTACTATGTACCTGTAAAAATTAAAAATTAAAATAAAATAAATGCTACCAAGTCAATTAAATGCACATAGGTAAGCGAGAGGGTTGGGGTGAGAGATGAAGAAGAAGAGAGAAAGAGAGTGTGAGAAATGACAGAATGTGAGGAAAAAGAAGTGAGAAAAGAAAAGCAAGCATTAAACCATACAAAAATATTCCATGTGGAATATAGTTTTAAATATTAAAGGCAAAACAATACATTTCTAGAAGACAGGAGATGTAAACATGCCATGATATACATTTATTGAGAACAACTCTCTCTTAATCTGACCTTATAGGACAGTGATGATATTAAATTCATGACCATAAATTCTTAACAAATATTTCTTTAAAAAATGATGAAGCATGTCACAGGCTGGGAGATATTTGTATACCTTTAACCAAAAAAAAATAAATAAAAATAAAAAAAACATTAAAACTATGTAAAACATCCCACAAATCAAGAAGATAAAAAAATGAGGAAGATCTATTAGAAAAAAAGGGCAAATATTTGAACAGGTCTTCATTAAGGGAGACTAGCCAAGTGACCAACTAACATATAAAAGGTAATTAATCTAATCAGTTTTTAAAGCATTTGTCAAATAAAACCACTAGTGTTGCCCAATTCATACATCCAAATAGCTAAACTTAAAAACTGACAATATCAAGTGTTGAGAATATAGATCAACATGAATCATTATATACTGCCTTTAGGGACACAAAGTGATATATACAGAGATCTAAACACTTTGAGAAAGTATTTCATAGCATGTACTAAAGGTTAATATATACCATAACTTAAACCAAAGCAGTTCTACTCTGAGGAATATACCAAGGAGAAGTGCATACACCTCACAATGGCCAAAAATACACAAGTAAAAAAAAACATGTCAAACAAAAAATTCATTCATTGTTTATAATTATAAACAAATTGAAAACAACTCAAATGCCCACCAGCAGGAAAATGGCTAAATATAATTTAGTGTTCAAATGTAAAGAAACAGTATATACTACAGATTATTTTACAAATCTAATTCTGAATGAAATAGTCAGAAATAAATTATTATATACGGCATATATTCATTTATATAAAGTTAGAAATAAACCAAAGTTAGTTTACAATGATATAAGTCAGAACAATGGTTACGTTCGAGGAGGAGGAAAGTCAAGGAATAAGTTGCAAAGAGGTTCAGGGCTGTCAGTGATACTCTCTTTCTTGGCATGTCATATTTTGACATGCGTGAAAAAACTATGTAAAAAATTAATAAAACTGCACTCAAAATGTGTGTATTATTTTTGTATTAATGATATATTTCAATATAGAGATTTTTAAAAATTAGAACTACCATTTGAATTATATGCCAAACTAAATTTGGGATGAATTAAAATATTTGCAAAATAATAAAATCACTAAAAACGAATGACAGAAATTACAATCTCATTTTGACTGAGGAAATGTTTATGTAATGTATGACATATACATTACACAATACCTAGGATTCATAAGTAATTAAAACTGCAGAAGTGTTAAACAAACTGTAAGGTCGTGGGTTGGATAGACTTAAGACGTAGGAGAAAGACACACACTCTCCACTCTATGCACTTTTATCTTTGTTAAAATGTATATTATGATGATGAATTGAATACTACTATTAATAGTAATAATAATTTAAAATACCGATTATTTTAAATTTTCTCAACAAAATTAGGTAGATTAATAATCACTACATGTTCATAAAACAAGCCAAACAAGCAAACTTGAAAATCACTAAAGTAATACTGCCTACCATTTCTTTGTTTTATTAATAGCTAATTATTTGAAAAATGTATTTGAAGATGTACTAAAGATATGTCTATTGACATTGAATTAACATATTGCTTTGTAGAACACACATGTTGGAAAAACTAATTAATCTCAAGTAAGTCTTAGTTAAACTCATCTGTCAAGTCAAAGAATACTGAGACAAGATTTTTCCTAGTAAAAATGACAGCAAGATAAATACAGTGACTGAAGTGAGGCAGATGAAAACATAGATTTTTTTTTCTATATGTATTGTAAATTATTTTTTTGGTTTCATCTTTTGTCCTTTGCACCTGGAGTGAATGCTCCTTTTTGTCATGCCAGTCATTTACAGTTGTCAACATTATTTATATTTGTGATGAGTAAATTATAACACTGTTATGTGACAATTCAAAAGCAAATACATCTAGCAGTAACTGTGATTCTGTGACTACTCAGGGATTTGTGAGCTGTAGCAGACAAATAACTGGAAGAATAATAATACAGTCTCTTAACTGTGGAGTTTTTGTTTTTAAAAAAATTATTTTAAGTTTTAATAGATCATACCATAAATCGAATGTTTTTATTGGATTACAGTTATTTGGATATGAACACTTACATAGTATTTACCCTCACCTTCATCATGATTCAAGACAGTTCTTTTCCCTCTAAAAAAATCTCCCTCGTTTTATACCTGTAATCCTAGCACTTTGGGAGGCCGAGGCGGGCGGATCACGAGGTCAGGAGATCCAGACCATCCTGGCTAACACAATGAAACCCAGTCTCTACTAAAAATACAAAAAATTAGCCGGGCGTGGTGACAGGCGCCTCTAGTACCAGCTACTCGGGAGGCTGAGGCAGGAGAATGGTGTGAACCTCGGAGGCGGAGCTTGCAGTGAGCCTAGATCGCGCCACCGCACTCCAGCCTGGGCGACAGAGCTAGACTCAAAAAAAACACAAAAAACAACTTGACTCATGTCAACCACCGGTCTGTTCTCTGACACTGTAATTTTACCTCTTACAGATTGTACTATAAGTGGAATCAAACTTCATGTAACTGAAACCCAGTGTTTCCCTCAACACAATGCTTTAAAAATACATCCAAGTTGTCGGATGTATGAAAAGTTGGCTTGTTTTGATTGCTGAATTATGGTACATTGTCTGAATAGAACTGCCACAAACATTCACACGTTTTTGTCTGAACAGGTTTTTTTTTTTTTTTTCCAGAAATATATGAATAAGACCTCTTGGTCATATGGTAAATGCATGTGTCATCAGTTGTATTACAAAACTGTTTTCCAGAGTGGCTGTATTATTTTGTATTTTCACCAGGAATATATGCAAGTTCCAGCTGCTCCACAAACTTGCTTGTAGTTGATATTGTCAGCATTTTTATTTTAACCACTAAAATATATATCTTAATACTTCATTGTGGTTTTAATTTACATCTTCCTAAGGACTAATTAGTTCAAACATCTTTCCACATGCATATTTGTCATCTTTGTTGCCTCCTTAGTGAAATGCTAGTTCAAATAGTTTTCCCATTTTTAATAAGATGAGTCCTTTTCTTACTGCTTAGAGTTCTTTACATATATCTGTGTATGTATGAGTGTGTGTTTACATTCTTTATAAGTTGTAGTTATTAATATATTCAATTGCTAGTTATCTTTTACATTATCTTAACCATCTTTTGTGGAAGCAAAAATTTTAATAATTTGATATATTTTTAAATTTTACAAATCACGCTTCTTCTAAGACTTCTTTGTCTAAACCCAGGTCGCTAAGATTTTCTCCTGCATGTTTCATGTATTAGGCTTTGCATTTATATATATGTTCTAATCAGGATTTGCTTCTTTTATATAAAGTTTGAATTTGTGGTTTTTCTTTTTTTTCTTTGTTTTGTTTGTTTTGGGTACATGGCTGTATAATTCTTCCAGAAAACCTCTTGAAAAGACTGTTCTTTATTCATTAAATTGTTTGAGAATTTTGTTGATCATCATTTGGCCATGACTGCATTAATCTATCTTTGGGTTTCATATGCTACTCTTTTGATCTATGCTTCTACCCCATTCACTAACATTGCATTGTTTCAACTTCTGTAACTTTAAATCAAGTCTTAACATTAAAGTAAATCTTTCCACCTTATGCCTTTTTAATCAAAATTGTTTTACTTAGTCTAGTTTTTTTTTTTTTTTTTGCTCTCTTTATATGCTTTAGACATATATAAAAGTTAAAAACTTAGAATCAGCCTAAAATAAATATTACAAATCTGTTAAAGTTTTATTGAACTCAGTAAACTCGTAGGTAAATTTGGATAGAATTCACATCTTTACTATGTTCAGTCTGCTAATTCTGGTTATTTTATATCTCCCCATTTATGTAAGATATTTTTTCTTTCATTCGAGTTTTGTAGTTTTACACACAACTCACAACTACATACATTTTATTAGACTTATACCCAATAATTTCTGATTTATTACAAACTTTTGTTTTTACTCTCCACTTATTCTTTTCCACTATATAAAAATGTGATTGGCCTTGCATCCTACGACCTTGCAAAAATCATTTTCTATTTTTAAGTGTCTTTTGTTTATTTGTGTGTTTTTATAGATTCCTTGTATTTTTGTATGGAGAATCATATCATCTGTGAAAATAGACAGTGTTATTCTATATGTTCTTAATTTTTATATCTTTGATTTTTGTTTATATATTTATTGTTTCCTTCTTTCTGCTTGCTTTAACTTGGTATTTCCATACTTTTTCTAATTTTCAAAAGCGGAAGTTTCCATTGTTGATTTGAAATCTCTCTGTTTTTCTAATATAAGTGTCTAATGCTACAAGTTTTCCTGTAAGTACCATATTAGCTGAATCCATTGTATTTTGATATGCTGTATTTTCTTTTTTATTTAGTTTAAAATATTTTTCTAATTTTTATTAAAACATTTTCTTTGATCCATGAATTACACAGATGTGTGTCATTTGATAGTGAGGATTATTGATTTATCTGTGAGTCTTCTGTTGTATTTATAGCATAATATTTTTGAACTATAGTATATTTTTAAACCTGTAGGCAGGTCATCCCAATGAGTGTTCAGCTCTCAGAACAGAGGAGACCCCTAGTGGGTAGCTCCTTTCTGCAGGCAGGTCATCCCGAGGAGTGGTTGAGTCTGGCTGAGTCTGGGGTTTTTATGTGCTCAGAATGGAGGAAGTGCATGCTGTTGGTCCTTGGGTGGTCACCAGCCCCCCTGAAGAAAGCACCATCAGATTAAAAAAACGATTATCAATGAAGTTCTCACTGCAGGCCACCTACTTCACCTGTAACAGGCAGCCCAGCCCTCAGGCTTCAGGCTCTCCCTGGCCGGAAAGTGGGCTTTCCCTGGGGACCTGCCCCTTCCTGACTAGGAACCTGTCTGCATCCAGCCACAAGCTGTCCATGGAGCCCACGCAGTCCATGACAAGAGGCATCTGCAGGCTAGTGCTAAGCTGCCCTCAGTCCCCTGGTCTCCCTCCTGTGCTCGCTGATGCTCAAATTCTGGAGGGCCTGAGATGGCAGGAGACTGGCATGTCAGCACCACCCCGAGTGTGTGCACATCTGGCCAGGTCATGATAGCACCAGGACTTGGTCACAGCTTTGCTCCACATTGGAGTGGGCACCAGGAGTGCGGAGAGGCCAGGAAGCAGGAGCAGGCACTTCTAAGCCTGTGGGGGCAGGGGTTTCCTGGGCCCCCAAGAGTGTCGGGAAGCCCTGGTCCAGCGCTGCTGCTCTGTGGCTGCAGCTGCGCATGGGAGTGCAGGACTCCCACGTCACCAGATCATTAGGGGGCGGGGCTCCACCTTGTTTCTGGCCCCCATTGGATCCACAGAGCGTGCAGTCCCAGCTGTGCCTCTCCTGCTGCTGCTGGCATCCCCATAGTGGCTGCTCCAGACAGGCTGCCGCCACCATCAGTGAGATATAACATCCAAAAGAATGTATTAAATCAGAAAGCTCATTAAAAATATTTTATATTGAGCTTCAGTATGACATTTGTTTTATGTATACATTGTAGAGTCAGTCAAGCTAATTAACATATCCTTCACCTCATCAACTAATTACATTGTACTCCATAAATATACACAATTATTTGTCAAAAAGATAGGTAAATACAGAAGATACAAATATTTTATGTTAACATAATGATCATTTCATAAAAATATACCATAATATTTTGCTTGAAATTTAAATCATAAAATTATCATGCATATGTCAATATTAGGAATAGTGCTTCTATTCTAAAAAAAAGCATGATTTTATTAATTATTTTTTATTTATTATGTTAGTTATGACAGGTGGAATTGTGGGGGATGAGAAAACATGTTTGACTTCATTAACATAATAAAAATTGTAAGAGGGGCTTTCAAAATTATTTCAAGTCCTGCATCTTACATTTATGCAGTTTTAAGAATACACTTCTAAGACTATAATAAACATTCTCATATCCATTCACCACAGAGCATGATGCAGACGTAAGCTCATGGACATTCTCAGCTTCTCAGACCACTTTTTAAAATCTAATTGTAATATTCAAGAAAATCCAGGATTTCCATTTGTTAAATCCTTGTTTTTCTTATAATTTGAAGGTTTTCATTTCAGGGTAACATGTGGGGACACTGGTTAGCTAAAGACAATGGCGGATTACAAGGTTCAAATTTTTCAATCTTATCTCGCAAAACAATGAAAGCTATAAGAAAAAAAAATACCTGCATGAAAATAGTGCCTTTGGCATAAATTGAAGACGAGAATGCCCAAACTTCAAAATAAATGCCAAGTATAAAAGTAAACACTTCAAATCCCAGCAAGCACTCTCTCAGGTTTCTACCCTTCCACAAAACTTCAGGGAAGGCAAAACTAAGATGAAGAACATTGCAACACAGCAACAGGCAATTGATCTCAAACCACTACCAGAAAGAGTATGTCTGCCCTAAGGCTTCAAAATTCTGAAAACACAAAGTTCTTGCAGGTTATAGAGTAGAACAGTCTTCTAAGCACTCTGATTCTGAGTTCAGACACAAATGTACTACAGCATAAATGGACTGCATCTTTCCCCACAACAAAGGCGAACCTTGTAACTTCGTGTCTCAATATTACCTGTTATAGTTTCTATGAGTCATTCATTATTTTGAATCTTTTATGATGTAATTACTCTGTTCCAGACAGAGTAAGAGAGTAGGAGGAAATAAAACCTGAAAAAGAAAAAGTTAAATATGATAAAACAGATAATTATGCATGTGGTTAATTAAACTCATATGATGTGGCATGACTATTCTAACTGTAAACTTGATCAGTAGTTATTCTGCTTCTCTGTCCTCTTAAGAAGAAGTCAAATGCACCTGTATCAGGGGGCCCCAACCCCCAGGCCACTGGCCTGTTAACAACTGGGCCACACAGGAGGAGGCGAGCCACTGTCAATTGAATGTTACCACCTGAGCTCACCTCCTGTCAGATCAGCAGCTGCATTAGATTCTCATAGGAGTGTGAAACCTGTTGTGAACTATGTATGGGAGGGACCTTGGTTGCATGCTCCTTACAAGAATCTAATGCCCAGTGATCTTACGTGGAAGAGATTCATTTCCCCCACCCACTCCCTTTCATGGAAAAATTGTCTTCCCCCTGGTAATAAACACCAACAAGTTATTAATTTGCACTTTCCACACAAATTAATAGGTGAAACATGTTATTACAAAACATCTAAAGCATGAACATTCCAACATCAATACATGCAAAACAATTAGTGAAGGTAAGTAGGATTATGTCTCAAAGTATATTGAATAGAAACCTACCACATGGAAATTTTTAGAAGGATTAAAGTGGAAATTGAGCATTTAAAATCTTCTATTGTTTAATTTTTACCACTATATTGAAGTATGACATACTATCTGCTTGATTTCTAATTCAATAAAAGAATAACATATTAAGGCATAGGCTTAATGCCAGTCTTTTAATTTTTATCCCCAGAACATTTTTTGGATGAAATACTTCTTTAATAACTTTAGGTAAATTAAAGAATGCTTCATGGAGACTCTACATTTGTATTATATAAACCTAGAATTTCTGTCCACAATATAATGTGAAGTATGATATATTAATTTCAATTTCAGATTTTTTTCTGCTTTGTTTTACATACATAATCTAAATGCTTATATTAAAACTAGAGAAAATACCTTTTGTTTAATCAAAGTAATACATATATAATCATGTCCTTAAGTCTCAACAAATGAAAAATATTTACTCAGATGCAATGTTTGATTATTTCTTGGTATATTTTTATATGCTTAGGAGGTGTTGTATAAGTACTGTTACTGTTTTCATACACTATGATGTAATATTGGAAACTATTCTATGATTAAGAAAGTAATATCCCATCTTATTGAGAAAACCAAGGCAAGGAAGATAAAGTAGCTTTTTCAGTGCCTCACATTTAATTGTTGATGAATCCAGGAGTCTCCTAACAATTTCTGACTCAAGAACCAGAATTATTAGCCACTCACCTACATCACTGATCATTTCAATTATCTTATATAAAGTGACGTAATAAAATAGCACACTACCTAAAGTGATTCAACAAGTAATATGGCATTGAAATGCATTTTGTCATTTAAATGCAGAATGTGTTTAATAGCATGCAATAAATTATGACAACAATATTCTATTTATAGACTATTTTAAGAATAACATCTAAAACGCACATTTGGAATGTTTGCTAGTTTAAGTGAACATTTTTCTAATCAGATTTACTCTGGATTGACACACAAAACATACCAGATAGTGACAGGTAAACACATTAATAATAAACATCATATTAATTGTGCAAACGTTATAAAATTAAGTTTTTAAATGGTACTGTATTGTCAGAAAGGCCTTTCATTAATTTTTAACATTTACAGGGAAACTTATAAAGAGCACAAATAATCTGTAAACTACCACTGTACATTTCATGTTAGTTTTTATTTATGTCTTTAGATTTATAAGAAATAAATGTGATGTACTAATAATTTAAACAGTGCTAAACACCAAGTTTGAAACAAATTAAGAATTCAAAAAATATTGCTTGTTGTTTTTAATACTATATGTTGCCTAGTTTAAACACGCGTGTGCTACTATTATATAACACAATTCCAAATACTGACAGAATTTTGTTACTTTGTCTTTGCCAATGAACAAGAAAAAAATTTTACTTTATATGCCAGCAGAAAAGCATTATGCACAACAAACTCTGCGCCCCCCCAAAAAAAACCTCCCTAGATCTATTCAGCTGATGAAAATTGTTTTGTGAACTGTCTAGGTAATCAACACTCACTAAACTTTCAACTCCACTATTTCCTGAGACGTGGGATGAGATTATTGGGTAAAGGTGCAACACAGTCAGCTCAAGATCCGTAGTTCTTTGAGGAAAATTGGCCCAGTCTGGGTAGAGAGTAAATTGAAAAAAAAAAAAAAAAAAGGAATAATCGCATTTTGTGGCTGAAGCAAAAAGTTTGAATTTTATATAATTTTGTTTTACCATTTTACATATACAGAGCATCATCATTTTTCAGTGTCATTAAACAAACTGATATGTAATATCACCATAATTCAGTTCCTGACCCTTACTCCCATGTAAGGGGTATAAACACATGTAAGGTTATTGGTACCTATCACCAGAGAGCCAATTAAAATGTATAAAATCTGTGTGTGAATTATAAATCTTATGACTGAATTCTTAAAAATCAGCATTTTAACTAAACAATTTCTGTTGACCCATTAAAGTACATCAAATTTCTGTTTAATATTGCATTTATTTAATTTCTAGTGAAGTTGAATATATTTTTCATGTAGATATAACCAAGTTTATCTTTTGGCATTTTTCTATTGAGTGTATTTTTAAATAAGATATGTTACAAACATGTCACTAGTTTTTAATATGATTTTAATTTTATTATATCCTTTTAATGTTCAATAAGGTGAATTAAAGAACAGTATAAAAATATAAAATACTTTTAATAAAATAAAATAATATTTGCATTTTCATATACACAGAATACATGACCAAAGTAATATATGGGCACCTTTGGTCCTTTTTAGGCTTTTGTCTTGTGTTTGCTTCTAATATATAATTTTTTAAAATATATTTTTATTTGGATTATTTAAATTTTATTTCTCTTTACATGCAAACTCTATGATGTACATTACTACAATATTTAGTATCTGTTTTGAATTTTGTCTTCAATTGATTTTGTAGTTAATTTTATATTCATTACATTTAAGATGTTATAGTTAATTTAATTTTACATTAACTTAATTAAGATGTTTTTCTAAAGCTTTCCCCAACAGTTAACAGTTTAATGGCATTAGATTTTTGAGAAAGCAAAAAAAAATTTCCAGAATATATATTGATAGGGATAAATTATTTTAGATAGTAGATAGATGAGTTTTGTTTTATTTAACAAAATACATAAGCCTTTTAAAGTTGTTCAAAGATCAATAATTCTTGAACAATATTTTATAATATATTAATACAGAGTAAAGCAACAAAAAGATTTTGATTGATTATTATTATTGATGCTGGATGAAGGAAAATGTTTTCTTTTAACAGAAGATAGAAAATGAGACATTGTGTGTTTTTTATTTATGTAATGAAAGCAGTTCATACTCAAGCGGGAGGAATAATCTGTTGGAGACAGGTGTTGATGTCTTAAACATTCAAGTAAACAAATGCTAGCTTTTCTGTTTCTGCTCCTTGGATGTTTGCCTATGATACCATATTTCTGTAAAAATCCTCTCAAATAATATATATTTTATTCTACAATGAATTTGTGATTGTTTCACTAATTTAAAATTTTATCTTTTAATATATTTCTGAATATTTTATGTCACATTCTCTTCCGTTGACACGTATATTTATATTTGTTTGGGAAAAAAGCCTTATATTGAACTTTTGTGTCTAGTATTAGAAAATTGTTCTCACGGTTCCTTAATAATGATTTTAATTATTTTATTCCTGGAAATCATTTAAAAAATATACCACCTTAAATAAAAAGTAAAAAAACAGTACATTCCATTTTGTAACACCTCATCTTTGTCATGAGTTGTACACAATTAAATTTACATATATTCTAAATTTACAAGTCCATGCTATTATTTTAACTTTAAACTGTGTTATATTTTAAAGCAGACAAAATTTAGGGGAAAAGAACTGTTTTTTATCTTTAGTACACATTGAGTGTTTCTGGCATTCTTAATTTCATTTTACAAATCTGATTTTATATAGAGACTAGTTTTCCTTTACTCTGAATGTTTCCTTTAAAATTTCTTATTATTTAGGTCTGTTTTCAACAATTCCTTTAAGCTCCTACGTGTGTGACACTACTTTGTCATACTCGTTGGGTATAGAATTTTAGATTTGAAGTTTTCATTATAGATTTTCAAAATACCCTTTCATTTTGTTATGTCTTGTATTATTTCAAAGGAGACATCTGTAATTGTCTTTATTTTAGTTCCATTGAATGCGTTGGAAGATTTATTTTTATTTTTATTTTTATTTTTTGAGTCTCACTCTGTTGCCAAGCAGGAGTGCAGTGCTGCGATCTTGGCTCACTGTAATCTCCGCCTCCCGGGTTAAAGCAATTCTCCTGCCTCAGCCTCCCCAGTAGCTGGATTACAGGCGCGCACCACCACACTCAGCTAATTTTTGTGTTTTCAGTAGAGACAGGGTTTCACCATGTTGGCCAGGATGGTCTCAATCTCCTGACTTCGTGATCCACCCGCCTTGGCGTCCCAAAGTGTTGGGATTACAGGCGTGAGCCACCGCGCCCGGCCTGAAGTTTTTTTCTTCTGGCAGCTTTTATGAAATTTTTCTGCATCACTTGTTAACAGAAATTTGCCACTTTGAGGGATGTGTGTTTGTGAATGAATTTGCAGATTTTTCTTTTGCTTTATCGATTGCTGGGTTTATAATTTCGATTAAATTTTCCAAAAAGTGGCAATGTATCTTTAAATAGTTTTGTAAATCCAAATTTTCCATTTCTTTCTGGGAGTGCAACTACATATAGGTTGCAATTCTTAATATTATCTCATTTGTTCTCTGACGCTATGTTCAATTTATTTTTAAATTTTTTTTCTCTCTGTCCTTCAACTGGATGGTTTCTATGATTTTTCTTTAAGTTCACTTAACTTTTCTCTGCACTGTCAAATATTTTGTTAATTCCATCCAGTTAATTTTTTCCAGACATTTTATTCTTCTGTTTTGGAATTTGTACTGGGTTCTGCTGTGTAATTTCTATTTCTCTTCTTGTAACGTTTATATTATATTATAAATCCCATAACCTCCATCCATCAGCCTGTCTGATTATTCATCTGTCATCCCCTCTATCAAATTGATGTCTTAAAGTTGTTACTTGCTAATTCCATCATTTATGTCATTTCTGGATCTACTTCTAATGACTAAATTTCCTATTGGTTATAGATCCCATTTTCCTGGTTCTTTACTCATCTAGAAATGTCTCCTGGATATAGTGCATTGCAAACATTAACTTTGTCCAACTTTTGCACTATTTCTTTCAAATACCGTGGACATTTTATGAGCATGTAGTTAATTTACGTGTACATTCGTCTATAGTGTTGTAGTTTATTTTTCAGCTTTGTTAGTAGCATTCTGTAGAGATAGTGGACTCCAACTTGTAATGTGAGGCCTTTCTGGCCTTCCTCTCCAGAATGCCCTGTGTTTTTAATGACAAGTGTCCACTCTGGTTGCTTGGGACTTGAACATGCCCTGTGCTGCTCATTGCTTAGCATATAGCTCTACGGTACATTTTCTTTTAATACAAGTTGTTTGTTGCCCTTTTAACGGAGACCCAGTGCTCTGAGTCTCTAGAGGTACAGAACTAATAGCACATATGTATAAATAAAGGGGAGTTTTTTAAGGAGTATGACTCACAGGACCACAAGGTGAAGTCCCACAATAGGCCTCTGCAAACTGAGGATCAAGGAAGCCAGTTCGAGTCCCAAAACCTTAAAAGTAGGTGAGCAGACAATGCAGACTTCAGTCTGTGGCTGAAGGCCCAAGAGCCCCTGGCAGATCACTGGTGTAAGTCCAAGAGTCCAAAAGCTGAAGATCTTAAGAGTCTGATGTTTGAAGGCAAGAGGCATCCAGCAAGGGAAAAAGATTTGAAGGCTGGAAGACTTAACAAGTCTGCTTTTTTCTAGCCAAATTGGCAGCTGATTAGATTGTGCCCACCCAGATGAAGAATGGGTCTGCCTCTCGCAGTCCACTGACTCAAATGTTAATCTCCTTTGGCAACACCCTCGCAGACACACCCAGGAACAATACTTTGCATCTTTCAACCAATCAAGATGACATTCAACAGTAACCATCACACCCAGTTTCAGCATGCACAACTTGCTATTCAACAAAAGGCCCAAGGAGATCTCTTTGCAGGTTTCCAGAGGTTTTTATCTGTTTCATCTTTTCCCATCTGGCATTTCTGCCCTCCGTATACAAGGAAACTAAGCATCTCTAAATGTAGATCTCTGTTTTTCCAATTAAGTGAGAGTACAGCTACCTTCTTGGATCCTCTTCCTAAGCTGGTGTTCAGGAAATGCATGAGTTATAAAGGTGGTACAGCTATACTCCTCACCTCATTTGTGTCTGTTCTCTCAGTTCTTGTCACCTGTTGTCACTATTTGAAATTGTCATTTTGTCTCATTTTTCTAGTATCCCAGTTATTTATGATAGCAGTCCTAGTTAACTGTCCTAATGTGTAGATCAGACTACTCTGCATTGTTAGAAAAAAAAAAAAAAAAACTATATGGCAAAGACACTCGTATTTATTTCAAGAATAATTTATGAATGACTATTTCTAGACTTCCTAATCAGGAAGATTCTCTTTTTCTCTAGTGCTTTCAGGGATTATTTAGATGTTTTCCACATTCTAAATAACCCCTAAAAATGTATTTCAAATTAATTCTCATTTGTAGCAAATCCTCATAGCTGATATGTATGGCATTCTTCTAACAATACATTGTATTTAAAAAGTAATGGATTTTTGCGGTTACTTATCATTATTGAATACTTTATAAGCTTAATAATGTTCAGTTGTTTCTTCTTTTTGTTTTAAGTGGTTAAATATAAAATATGATTATGAAGGAAATTGTATTGCTTCTGTTAGGAAAGTTATTGTTGTCATTAAATTATTATCTTCATTATTTCATTGTTTATAAGTTTTATAATCAACTTATATAAAAGTGATAATGTTAGAAATTCTGTTTTATTTCTCATATTAGCAAAAATGTTTGACTTTATATTAACTGTGTTTTTTTCTGAATAATAAATCCTTGAGACATTCAACATCTTTTGAGTACATATTGGCAATTGATATATTTTTTGATTATAATTCATTTCATTGTAAACTTATTGGTTCAGCCTGTGTCTACATATGTAGGCTAATAAAACAAAGCTATATAATACTGTTTTATTACTATATAATAAAGTCTTTAGGTATAATAATATATGTCCAATAACCTAAATAAGTTTAGCTATTTTCTTTGAACTACCTTCCCCATATTCCTTTTAGCCTTAAAATTTTTATTATCCTTTGATATCTGATGTAAACTCAAACTCATACTTCAGGTCCTTTCTTTAGGGAAATGCTCCCTAATCCCCACACCAAGGAGCTTTGATAACCTAACACATGCTTTTCTAATACTCTCTACCTTTCCTTCAGAATAAGGGGTATCATTAAAAATAGTTATTTTGTATTAATATTTGCTTTATGTCTGCTTCTATGATGTCTCTAGATTATGCATGAATAATTCTGACTTATTAGTCTCATGTATAATATTTGACTCACATTTAGCAGACAAAATATATATGTTGAATGATTAATTGAATGCTCTACACATACTTTCTTTCCCTAAGTTGCTTAATTTTTTTTTGTTTTCTTTTTCATTTTTGAGATGGTAAATATTTTTAATAATCAGTAATGAGTAAATAAAGAGAAAGATGTATTCATAGCATCTTATTATTAACTATTGGCTATTTTATAGTATTTAAATATTATATATATTTAATTTTTGTTTGATTACAGCATATGCTGTGTATTGTATAGGTCAGATAAGACAACTGCATTCAAGTTAAACACCAGCCTCTGTGCAATCCTGTTTCACTCACTCACAGACAGAGGCTGTTCTTGAGTGTACTCCCTAATGTTTATGAAAATCTCTGCCTCAGAAGTCATATCTCAAAGGTGTAAGCCATCATATAATACATATTATTTTCTTTTGTAAGGTATACATGTACATAATTTTCAAAAAAGTTCCTTGTGATAAGATTTCCTAATTTTTTTTCCTAGATAAATTTGATATTGTCAGCATGAATTAAGTAACTTTATAAGTTCTGAAGACCATAAATGAAAACAATTAATTTCAGAAAATGAGACTTATACCTGAAGTCAATTATTATTCTACCTTAGACCTGGTGAAAGTAGTTGTTAGCAGTTAGCTTCAAAGGTTAATGTAACATTGATCAATATAAACCTAATACAGTGAATCAGAATTGTCATAGGAATGGTGAATTTTTGCCAGCAAAACAGCAAGTAGTTTAAACATTACTTATGGACATAATTAACAAACTTTATTCCAAGAAAATGGTTCATGCTTTCTTGTTTCTTTACATGCCTCATAATTCACAGCAAAAAATTGGACATTTAATATATTGTTGAAACTCTGGGCACTTCCACTCTCCCTTCTGCAATGTGCTCTTGCTGTTGGCTTGTTTATTTGTACAGCAGTGCCTGGCTTATTTTAGTGAATTCTTTCACCCCAGACATCGGTAAGCCTCTATGGTTCTTCCCCAGGAAGCACAGGTTCTCCTTTTCCTGACCAAAACCAGCTGTTAAATTTCACTAATTGCTGGCTAATTGATGTATGTTTTCCCCAGTTCCCTGGGGGCATAAATTGCTCTGCAGTATTATTGTATCAAACTGTAGTTCTTTTGAAGGGATAGTTTTGGAAATCCATGTTTGATATTTGTTCTGAATTCAAGAGAATGATTTCCTGGTAGTTCCTCCTGTAAACTAGCTGACCTAGAGTCTATGCTTTAACTTCATTAAATTCACATATTTCCTCCCCCTTTTCCTTTTATTACAATTATCACTGTTCTTGAGAATTACCTTAAGCTTAAACTTCCCCATGCCATGTTGTAAGTAAAATGAGTTTCATGGGAAAGAGATTGGAAGTTATATGTATTTTGACTCAAATGTCTTCCCATGCAAAACAAAATAAATCAAAAGTTACGTGTGTGTGTGTGTGTGTGTGTGTATATAAAATACATACACACACAGATAACTAAAAATAAGTATCATTGTTAAAGCAAAATAAGGGGAAATGAAACACAAAAATTAAACTGAGATTAGTATTAGGAAATAAACATTTGTAACACTTATGTTTTGCCAGTCACAGGCGCAAGATGACACCAGAATGTATGTATTGGATTAAAAAAAATATATATATATACACACAAACACATATATATGCACACACATATACACATACATATATATAATACACACACAAACACACACGTATGTATGTTGTTACAGATATTTTATCCCTCATTTCTCAGGGCAAGTAAAGAAAGTACTGCAAATAAAATAGGGAATTTTAAGAATATAAAAATCCCATTTTTTTACAGTGCTTTTACTAAAAAGGGCATATTTTCCATTATTGTACCTTACATTTACCTTAAGAATTGGCAAAACAGTCATTCTAAATGAATGAGAAATTTAAAATAAGAAAACAGTCCTAGATTAAAACTAGATGCAAAGCAAAACTAGGAATTCTTATTAAGGAAGAGAATGTTAGTGATGAGTAAAAGTTGAGAAGATTTGAGGAATCACCCTAAACATGCTTTTTACACCAAAGAAACCTAGACGCACTATTAGGCTACAACTGGCCCTGAACAATGTTTCTGAAGTATAATGCCTTCAAATGTATTCAAGCTGTCATTCTTTAATTTGAATATTATTAAAGTCATGGCATTTAATTTTCCTAACTTTATACAATGTAAGGAAATTAATGACATTCTGTGTTTTATCTTCTCCCATCTTCACCTCTATCATAGTTCACATAGTCATTTTCTAAATAACACTCTCCATTTCTGTTGATTGCTCTCTCTGTTAATTAACTTTTCCTGTGATTTTAAATATTAGTTCTCTATGCTTCTTTAGTAATTTTATGCTCCATTTTCTCAATTAGTAGTTATAGCTACGAGCAATATGCCATTATGAAGAGGGTTCAGAGGTTATAGATTATGATTTTCTTTAAATGTGAAATAACTGTTTAGATGCTATTTGCATGGTAAAAATGAAAACGAGAGACCGATTTATTGGAACCTTTACTTCTTTGTATTTTTCTTCAGATTTCTAGCAGATTGAGTTATGTTAATACGACAAATATTTTCAAGTATAAAATGCCTTTGAGGAAACAAGAAGCAGTTGATCACTTAAAAAGTCAATCTGGGATTTACTTTTTAACAAATGCCAGCACTTACGGAACTAGAGTGATGAGCTTATTTATATTCTTTCTCAGAGTCTTAATTTGTTACTGTGATACCAACTTAACTATGTAGCTTAGAATAAAACTAATTTTTCCATTAATTTTGTAGAACTACTTTATACTTTATTTCAAAGTATTTTTTAAAGTCTTTGAAAGTGACTTTACAAATAGTGTGCTTTGTAGGGAAAATATCTTTTGTTGAAAATAATAGATAGCTCATTAAGTCTGTGGTAAAGTTGAAATATTGTCTGGAACTAAGAACCAGAAATTTTAGGAAAAATTCATTATAATAAATAAACACCAATCATTTTCAAAGTTTACCTTCCAAAAAACACCATTGAATTGGCCTAGTTTTTAATAATAGTTCTTTCCTATGTTCAGAAATAAAAGTAAATAGACCTTAACTTCTTCCAGAGTATACGTGACAGAGTGAAAAGTATTTCCTTAACTGAAAGGAAATTTAAAAATTATTATCAAAAAAAATTTAGAGATAGTAAAACAATTCACCAATATTGAAACCCTTTTACTTCCAAATAGTCTTTCAAATGATTATGTCTGATAAATTTGACTTGTCTAATTATTTATTATCTTAGTAGCTGTAGCAGGCAGTTTATATAATAATATAGGCAGCAGAAATGGCCTCAGATGAAACTCAGCAGAAAATAACTTCATATATTATTGTTGAGTTAACAAAAATACCAGTCAACTTATTAAAAAAAAAAAAAATCCCTCAGATGTGATTTGACACAATTACATTCATTTTACCAAGGAACTAGTTTGATGAAGACACAATTATCATTGATGCTGAGCACTGTGTCTACCTTGGTGATTCTACCACTTGATTTGAACATGGATACTTTTAGAAGTCCCAGTGCTACTATGTCATATCAAAATGATAAGAATAAAATTAAAAAATAGATAAAGTAAATGACATCAAAATTAAAATTTTTGCACTGTAAGTAATATCAAAAAAGTAAAATGACCACCAATATTTGGGATAAATATTTTCAAATCATGTGTCTTATAAGGGGCTTAGATCTAGAATATATAAAGGAAACTAATGACTCAGTGATAAAAACATAGACTAATTTTTAAAATGGACAAATAATTTGATTCCAATATTTCTCCAAAGAAAATATGCCAAAGGCCAGCAAACACTTGAGAAGATTCACATTATCATTAGTCGTTCGTGGAATAAAAATTAAAATCACAATACATTGCTACTACATATAAAATCAGATGGTAAAAATCAGAAGAGAGAATATAACAAGTGGTGGCGATAATGTGACTACATTATCACTATTCTTCCAAGAAGAATCATCCATTGCTAGTGGAATGTAAACTATTACAACCAATCCGGAAAATAGTTTGATGGTTCTCAAACAACTTAAACATAGATTTATAATATGATCCAGTAATTCAACTTCTAATTACATACCCAAAAGAAATGAAAACCACAAAATCCAGAAAATACCTTATACATAAATGTTTATATCAGCATTACTCATAACCACATAAAAGTGAAAAATTTCAAAATGTTCATAAATTGGTGAATAAATCAACAAAATGTAGTTTAGCCATGCAATGGAAGGTTACTCAGCAATAAAAAGGAATAAAGTGCTGTACCTTCTATAATATGAACGAGCTATGAAACATTATGCTAACTGCAAATAGCCAGTCTCAAATGATGACATATTGTATAATTCCATTGTACAAAATGTCTAGAATAGATAAATCTATCATAAAACAGAGTAGATTAATGGTTGCCTGTATCTGGGGAGGGTAGAGATAAAGAGTGATTGCTAATGGGTATATTGGACATGATGAATATGTTCTAAAATTAGGTTTTGTGATAACAGCACAACTATGAATATTCCAAGAAAGCACTGAATTGTACAATTTGAGTGAATATTATGGTGTATCTCAATAATATATAATATTATATCAAAATGAAGCTGCTACAACATGTAATTCATGAAAAAAATGTGTGACTTGGGGTACCATATAAAATTGTATTGTACGACTAAGTAATGTATGATGGGTCAAACTTTTTCTTTAATCTCAGTAGTAAGTAAATGGTGAAATAAAGTTTGTAGGTTCATTAACAGAAGTAAATGAAAATCAACTTATGTAGACCATGTTATCTGGATATACATTCAAAATTTTTCCATCTTTCTAATGTATTGACTTTTTAATCCTTAAAAAAGTCCTGCTTTTACTTTGAAGACATTCTATACACTAAGGATATATTGTTTGGTATCAGTTTAGTCATTCCAGCTCTTGATTTGATTACTGATTACTTGGTTTATGGTTTCCAATTTTTTTGCTTTAAAACTATTCGGGTATTTTAATTTGAAATATATCACAGGTAGAGGGCAGACAATATATCATTGAATCTTGTTTTTATTTTATTCCAGTCTTAAAATCTTTGCCTTTGAATATCATGTGTTTTTAATTTCTGTTTAATGTAACTACTAATATAGTTGAATTTATGTCTGATATATGGATGTGATATATATATGTGAGATATATATGACATAAGTTCATATATATATCTCTTACATATATATGCATATATATACACTTACTGCCAGCACAAAGAAGCACTAGATTATTTTAAGTTAAACAAATATTATATTATATCCTGTCTCTATCTCTCCCACTGCTATTTTTTTCTCTCTCTCTCTATGTTTATATATAACATATAATGCTTGATACACTACATTAGTTAATATTGCAAAGCTACTCTCATATAAATGACATACTTACATAGTTTATATAAATATTTATATAGTTTAGATATTAATATATATTTACAGGTGTATTTTATAATTTACATGTGTATTTTATAAAGAGCTCAGGTATTTATATAAATATATATGTATCTCACATATATATAGTTTTACAGTCTCCTATCTGCCAACATGTAAATGCCATTTCTAGTGCTCTTGACTCCTTGTGGATTCCAGTAAAAATCTGTTTTCTACAAACAACCATTCTTTTATTCTTCCACAAATTCTCTACACAGTGTACTTCATTCCTTGTCACTTTGTTTGTAAATTATACTTTAAGTTCTGGAATACATGTGCGGAACATGCAGGTTTGTTACATATGTATACACATGCCATGGTGGTTTGCTGCACCCAACAACCCGTCATCCACCTTAGGTATTTCTCCTAATGCTATCCTTTCCCTAGCCTCCCACCCCCTGACAGTCCCTGGTGTGTGATGTTCCCCTGCCTGTGTCCATGTGTTCTCATTGTTCAACTCCCATTTATGAGTGAGAATATGTGGTGCTTGCTTCTCTGTTCCTGTGTTAGTTTGCTGAGAATGATGGTTTCCAGCTGCACGCATGTCCCCCAAAAGGACATTAACTCATTCTTTTTTATGGCTGCATAGTATTCAATGGTGTATATGTGACAAATTTTCTTTATGCAGTCTATCATTGATGGGCATTTGGGTTGGTTCCACATCTTTGCTATTGTGAACACTGTGACAAAAAAACATATGTGTGCATATGTCTTTATAGTAGAATGAATTATAATCCTTCGGGTATATACTCAGCAATGGGATTACTAGGTCAAATGTTATTTCTGGTTCTAGATCCTTGAGGAATCACCACACTGTCTTCCACAATGGTTGAACTAATTTATACTCCCATCAACAGTGTAAAAGCGTTCCTATTTCTCCACATCCTCTCCAGCATCTGTTGTTTCCTGACTTCTTAATGATCGCCATTCTAACTGGCATGAGATCATATCTCGTTGTGATTTTGATTTGCATTTCTCTAATGACCAGTAATGATGAGCTTTTTTTCATATGTTTGTTGGCCATATAAATGTCTTCTTTTGAGAAGTGTCTGTTCATATTCCTCATTCACTTTTTGATCAGTTGTTTTTTCTTGTAAATTTGTTTAAGTTTCTTGTAGATTCTGGATATTAGCCCTTTGTTAGATGAGTAGATTACAAAATTTTCTTCCATTCTGAAGGTTGCCTGTTCACTCTGATGATAGTTTCTTTTGCTATGCAGAAGCTCTTTAGTTTATTTAGATCCCATTTGTCAATTTTGACTTTTGTTGCCATTGCTTTTGGTGTTTTAGTCATGAAGTCTTTGCCCATGCCTATGTCTTGAATGGTATTGCCTAGGTTTTCTTCTAGGGTTTTTATGGTTTTAGGTCTTACATTGAAGTCTTTAATTCACCTTTAGTAAATTTTTGTGTAATGTGTAATGAAGGAGTCCAGTTTCAGTTTTCTGCATATGGCTAGCCAGTTTTCAAACACCATTTATTAAACAGGGAATCCTTTCCCCATTTCTTGTTTTTGTCAGGTTTATCAAAAAATCAGATTGTTGTAGATGTGTGGCATTATTTCTGAGGCCTCTGTTTTGTTCCATTGGTCTATATATCTGTTTTGGTACCAGTACCATGCTGTT
This sequence comes from Papio anubis, assembly GCF_008728515.1. NCBI lineage: Eukaryota > Metazoa > Chordata > Mammalia > Primates > Cercopithecidae > Papio > Papio anubis. The sequence continues at coordinate 65,375,307 of NC_044990.1, read as the reverse complement.
TTGGTTACTGTAGCCTTGTAGTATAGTTTGAAGTCAGGTGACGTGATGCCTCGTTTTGTTCTTTTTACTTAGGATTGTCTTGGCTATAGGGGCTCTTTTTTGGTTCCATATGAAATTTAAAGTAGTTTTTTCTTTTTTCCTTTTTCTAATTCTGTGAAGAAAGTCAATGGTAGCTTGATGGTAGCTGACCAGCATTGAATCTATAAATTACTTTGGGCAGTATGGCCATTTTCATGATATTGATTCTTCCTACACATCAGCATGGAATGTTTTTTCCATTTGTTGGTGTCCTCTCTTATTTCCTTGAGCAGTGGTTTGTAGTTCTCCTTGAAGATGTCCTTCATATCTCTTGTAAGCTGTATTTCCTAGGTATTTGATTCTCTTTGTAGCAACTGTGAATGGGAGTCCACTCATGATTTGGCTGTCTGTTTGTCTATTATTGTTGTATCGGAATGCTTGTGATTTTTGCACATTGACTTTGTATCCTGAGACTTTACTAAAGTTGCTTATTAGCGTAAGGAGATTTTGGGCTGAGACGATGGGGTTTTCTAAATATATAATCATGTGATCTGCAAACAGAAACAATTTTAATTCCTCTCTTCCTATTTGAATACACTTTATTTCTTTCTCTTGCCTGATTACCCTGACCGGAACTTCCAATACTATGTTGACTAGGAGTGGTGAGAGAGGGCATCCTTGTCTTGTGCTGGTTTTCAAAGGGAATGCTTCCAGCTCTTGCCCATTCAGTATGTTATTGGCTGTGGGTTTGTCATGAATAGCACTTACTATTTTGAGATACGTTCCATTGATACCTAGTTTATTGAGAGTTTTTAGCATGAAAGGGTGTTGAATTTTATTGAAGACCTTTTCTGCAAATAGACCAATAACAAGTTTTGAAATTGAGGCAGTGATTAATAGCCTACCAACTAAAAAAAGCCCAGAACCAGACAGATTCACAGCCAATTCTAACAGAGGTACAAAGAGGAGCTGGTACCATTCCTTCTGAAACTATTTCAAACAGTAGAAAAAGAGGGACTCCCCGCTAACTCATTTTATGAGGCCAGCATCATCCTGATACCAAAACCTGGCAGAGACACATCAAAAAAAGAAAATTTCAGGCCAATATCCCTGATGAATATCCATGTGAATTCCTCAGTAAAATACTGGCAAACCAAATCCAGCAGCACATTAAAAAGCTTATCCACCACGATCAAGTCGGCTTCATCCCTGTGATGCAAGGCTGGTTCAACATATGCAAATCAATAGACGTAATTAATCACATAAACAGAACCAAGGGCAAAAACCTTTGTGACTTTTTATTTGTATTTTCTTTTATTTATTTGACCTTTCAAATTGCAATGCAGAATTTGTCATTCTTTGAAATTTCTGTGTGCACTTTAAACCTCAGGACAAAAATGTTTTATTTATCCAAACCAACAAAATGCTCTAAGGTGAAATTAGTCTTATAGTTTATTTACATCTACATGATGTAGATGTAGTATAGATGTAGATGTAAATGTACTTATTTTGTCTTCCAGGTGTGTGTACAATACTACTTCCTTGAAGGCAGGAAAATACTTTGGCTCTCATATTTGTGGACTTTGTATACCAGAAAGAATCAAAACAGCATGTTGTAAATAAAGAAGTTCAATTAATTTATAGAATCTAATTCAGGAAATTAATACCATTATTATTTGACAAACCTAGTTATATTTCCTCACACTTAATTGGTGTTATTTATGGCATTGTCAATGTGAATTTGACACAGAGGAGGAAGATGAACTAGACATGATTAGTTACTCAAACTGCCAAGACTAATGAGTCATAGTCCTTTTCACTAAGTTTGTAAAAACTGCACAAACATATAATGCAACACAAAGATGGAAGGACTGTACTTGATGTATCCAAAGGGGACTTGGGACACTCAGGTAATAAGTTTTCATTTCCATTGGTAGATGGAAAAGCCATAAAACTTCTTAACAGGAGGTTTTTTGAAAGATGAGAAGGGCATTCCTGCTAGAGTAAGAAAATGCACCAAAGAATAAAATAGCATGATGTGTTTGACGTGCTTTATGTTGATTATTATGGCTGTGGCCCAAATTGCAAGAAACTAAACAGGTAATTTATGAAGAACCTTGCTCACTGTGCTGCAGAGGGTATATTATGGTGTCATTTTAGTGACCTGATTTGGTTTCCCTTTTATTAAATAAAAGTCTCCATTTGGAAACTATTAAAATAATACAGGTAAAAGTTGAAAGATGATATTTTACAAATGGGATTCTTTGTGGTAACATCATGATAGACCTGAGATGGAGTATGAGGAACTTTTAGGAATTATATTAGAGATGAAACATTACTAAATATATGTGAACTAAAAGAAAAGCAAAGCAAATATAAAAAGAGAAAATAAAATAAATGCATTCTGAACTCTGGGCAAAGTTAGATCAGTCAAGGATGAACTTCCTCACAGAGATAGAAAACAAAGTATGATGATTAAATTGAAAGGCAATTGTATAAGCAAAATATTGTTGGGGTTGAATTTGAGATTATTATACGCATAAAACTGATTTGTTGCATAAATTTAAGTAAAATTAGCATACAGATAGTGGTGTGAGAAACAATGACCAGAAGAGTGAATGATCATACCCAGTATAAAAATGCTTAATATTTGTTGAGCATTTATTTATTTATTTTTATTTATTTTTTAAATGGAGTCTTTCTCTGTCGCCCAGGCTGGAGTGCACGATCTCCGCTCACTGCAACCTCCGCCTCCGAGGTTCACGCCATTCTCCTGCCTCAGCCTCCCGAATAGCTGGGACCACAGGCGCCCGCCACCACACCCAGCTAATTTTTTGTATTTTTAGTGTAGATGGAGTTTCACCGTGTTGGCCAGGATGGTTTCGATTTCCTGACCTCATGATCCACCCGCCTCGGCCTCCCAAAGTGCTGGGATTACAAGCATGAGCCACCGCACCTGGCCTTGTTGAGCATTTATTAACTGTCTTTATATTTTATATGTATTAACAAATCTAACACATTAAACATAAAAGGAAATTAAGATACGGACATTTTAAATCACTTATTCAATTTCACAAAACTAGTATCTATGCTTTAAATCACTGTCGTGTATTACCTCTGAAATGGAAATAATCACAGAGAAAGTAGTATTCAACTCTTATCAAATGAAGTTGCAAGAGAGAACTATATTTTACAATGAATTTACCATCTTGGAAAGATATTTTTAAATGTAGTCAGAAGCAAGTTTGGTTGGTAGAGTAAATTGATGGTGCTTTATGGTGACATATGTGAGCTGCATTTTTTTTTTTTTTTTGCACAATTGTGTAGCAGCGAAAAGAGACTTAGTGTGTAGAGGCTCAGAGTTTAACACAAAGACTATTAAGATGGGAGAAATTTAAATGCTGTGAGATTATGGGAAATTAATTAGTAGACAGAGACTCAATGTATGTGAGAAAGAATTTCCCAGTCCTGAAGAAATTGAAGCAGCTGGAATAGAAATCAGAAGAGAAGGGATTAGTGTTAAGCTACAGGAAATAAAATCACTTTCTCTGAGTAATAAAAAGAAATAAGTACATGTAGAAGTACTTTGGGATTCGGTTTTACTTTTTGGTTTGAAGAAGGTAGTTTAAATGATCTGTTGGCTAAATTGACTATTTTATCTTTTTTTTCTTGGTCAATGCTGTGATTTAATATAATAGCTTTAGAAAGAATTGGCAGTGAGCCCCCATCTTATTTGAGTGTAATGTGAGTACATAAGTTTCTATATGTAGCAGCCATAAAATCCACCTGTCACTATTTTTTGTTTAAAGAAATTATAAAGCAATTATTAAAGTTTTTTCAAAGGCATGACTCCTTACTGATGATGAAGAAGTGATAAAAAGCAGATAAAAAATTATACTATAAACTCCATTTCTTTTATATTTTTGTGAAAATATTAACTCATAACACATATACGTGTGTGTGTGGGGTGGCTGGGTACTCTCTCTATATATACACACACACACATATATATATGTGTATATATATATATATATATATGGAAAATTGATTTTACTAATTGAATCATTCTTGCCCTATCCAACTAAAATTCAACTAAATCAGAGAATCAGGGAATCAGGGTCAAGGAGCCAGGAGAAAAGCATTCAGGGCACATAGCATCTGCTCCAAGAGTTAAATATTCTACAAGTTCAGCCACTAAAATCACCTGCTGTAACCCTAAGACCAGTTTTACCTGCCAGTATCACTCACCAATCAAAGCCTGCCAGCTCCCAAAATCTTCTCTGGTGCCAAGAAACTTACTTCCACAATAAAACCTAGTATTTCTCTACTAATACATCTCCCAAATTTCCCTTTGTGCTTTGGACATACCGAAGACCACACGTCCTTTTTGTATGCCTCAAACTGCAATTCTTACTTCCAAAACAAAACATTTTAAATTTAGCTATTTATCTCTATATTGTATTTGATTTTGACAATGTATGTTTAGATAAACCTATAGTTGAACATCCTATACATTTATTTGATATAAAATTTAGTAAAAGACAAAATAACTTTTTAAACTTATATACACTTAAAAATAGCATATTTTTACTTAACATTTTAAATACTTTTAAGATGCAATTTTATTCTTACATATGATTATCATATTAATTTGAAACAGATTCACACACAACTGATACACAGAATCAGAGGGATTATGTGCTTATTTTACCCATTGTATTGCTGATGTGGTCATATTTAACATAAAATTCATTTAAATCATAAAGAGACACATCTAATACTTGAATGGGTATATAATTTGTTATCAACAGCACCAACATAATGTGTAATTATTATTGTATATGTGTATGTTTACCATGAATTATATTATTGGTAACTATTACATATAAAAGTTAAACTTTTATACTCTCTATATTAACACATTTTAAACCCAATATTTATTTCCTCTTAGTCAAACACTTGTAGCATGTAGAAAATAATCAGCATAAACATTTAGGTGTAAAAAATATATATAACCAACATTTTTTTGACTGCCACTACATAAACTGCACTAAAATAATTAATAATGATTTTATTATTTTCTTAAAAATGTCAGATGCATATTATTATTTAATTTACAAACTTACCTCACCAAGTCATATTATAATCTATCCCCATTTTACAGATGAGGAAACCAGGGTAGCCAGGTACTCTGCTAGGAAATTAGACTAGCATAGGAAAAATGCAAAAGCATTATTTGCCTTCATGGAGCATCTATTCTCGCAAGAAAGACAAACACCAATCGTGTGAAGAAACAACTGAATTAAAAATTACCAGAGAAACAACAACAAAAACAGAGGTGAAGAAAACAGTTCTAAAGGATTGCCAGCAACAGTGAGACCCGGAGGGAAATAAGGAGTTAGTTATGAAAACAACCAGAAATAATTTCTTTAAGTATAAAGGAATCACAAGTACAAAAGTTTTCAGTAGAGGGAACAATCCTAGTAATTCTAGTAATTCATAGAATAACAAAGGCTAGAATTTTGTGAGTGCACATAATGAAGCTGGAAGGATAAACAAAAGCTATATCTCTCAGGGACCTGATCACTTACAGCCTTGATAACCAGGAGCAGGGAGGATTGAAATTGAGCATTTCTTCCCGTGCTGGGCTGTTACTTTGTACATGCGCACTAGTTCAGAGAGCATTTTCATCTTCTATTTGTTCTTCTCTTTCATAGTACTTTGAGCTATTCAGGAATAGGGCCTCCTGTTTATTTATCCACAAACCAGGCACAACACTGGTGAATTTTTAAAGCACAATAACTTAAATGAATGATTTCAACTGTAGAAGATTTAGTAATGGCTGTTTCCACTCACTAATGTATATGAATTACAATCAGACACACAGAAAATTTGTAACATCATTTAAAAATCCTGTATCAATTGCTACTCTTCAAAAATCATTTTTAGAGTAAATGTAATCTTCCGCTATAAATTTCATATAGTATGTACCATACCTTTTCATTAAATGAGTAGTGTAATATAAAAGACAATCAATCTGTTTAACATCTTTTTAAAAACATCAAATATTTATTTAAAAATATTACCAAAAATCTTACATAATATTTGATTGTATTGTTTGCATTATTTATCATTTTCTTCAGATATTAAAAAAGTATATTTAAAAATTATTACATTCATATGTACATTATATGTCTGATAACACATAATACCACCGAAATTTTTTCATAAGACATTGAGGTTATTATGACTGATATATATCTGGCTCAGATTCTATCATTTTGATCTCTCTTCAATGCATTTATTCATATTTATTCCTTTTCTTTTTAATATTTCACAAAAAAATCATATCACAAAACATCTGCCAACAATTTCCTTTTGGGCTGAGTCTGATAGACAAGAGACAGGGCAAATTTGGAAAGGCTTTTTTTTTTCCTTGTGATTTTAACATTTTATTTTATATTCCTGTTTTTTGCTGCACTCCAAAGTCATTTTGACCCTGAGCAGAAAAGTTCAGCTAGACTTCTTTTTTTCTGTCCTTCTGTGTCTTCATTTTTTACCTTGTGGTTTTATTTTTAAATGTTACCAATTTCAAAACTATTTTTTTTAAATCAAATTCTTCATTCAGTACATATATTTCTGGACGGTGCTCTTTGAAATTGTAATTGCCAATTTTGGTCTGATCCTCATCTAGCTTTAGAAAAGCTCCTCTATCAAGAAGGAGAAAAAAACTACCGATTAAAATCTAACGTGACTTTGGAGCTAATGGATAAAAAGCCATGTTGAAAATCAGTTTAGATTTGTGAGAAAACAACAGACTACATTTTACGCAAAATTTGTATAAGCCTGTGAGCTTTAGGGGAATGGACAACAATAGCCAAATTTCATTTAAGAAAAATTAAATAAGAAAATTAGTGTCGTTTTGTTAAATTAAAATGCAACTCATTCGAGGTTTCAGAGACCCAGAACTTCTATTATATTTCCTTAGTAAACTCATAGGCTCTTTCTTCTAAAAGGGAAAGCGGCTTTGTTTCTAACACACCCTAACCTTAATCCCTATGCGTCAACTCTCTTGCTATTTCTTCAGTAAAAGCATATATCCTCACGTCTACAAATAAAGCAAAGTGAGATACAAACTCCAATGCCTTTTTTTTTTTTTTTTTTTGAGACGGAGTCTGGCTCGTTCTGTTGCCCAGGCTGGAGAGCAGTAGGGCGATCTCGGCTCACTACAAGCTCCGCCTCCCGGGTTCATGCCATTCTCCTGCCTCAGCCTCCCGAGTAGCTGGAACTACAGGCGCCCTCCCGCACGCCCCGCTAATTTTTCTATTTTTAGTAGAGAAGGGATTTCACCGAGTTAGCCAGGATGGTCTCGATCTCCTGACCTTGTGATCCGCCCGCCTCGGCCTCCCAAAGTGCTGGGATTACAGACTTGAGCCACCACGCCCAGCCTAATATTTTGTATTTTTAGTAGAGAAGAGGTTTCACCGTGTTAGCCAGGATGGTCTTGATCTCCTGACCTTGTGATCCGCCCGCCTCGGCCTCCCAACAAACTCTAATGCTTTTAAGCCGTTTTAGACACATAAGTCACTGAATAGTTGCTAAATATTAACCTGGGAATGATGGTTGATTCTTTTGAAAAAGAAATAGTCTGCGTCAATGTTTCTGTAGCTGAGACCAATAAACTGTAGAAAAGCTGATAATTATCTACAAATTGTAGTCCATGATAAATTTCTTACTGTTTAATATTTTTTACGTTTGACATAGAAAATATATAATAAGTACAATTAACACATTCCAAACAAAACATTCTTCCTATATTAATGACATGTGATATATTTTAACATGATGTTTGTGTTTTTAAAAATATGTATTATAAATAAGTTCAAAGAGGTATGTGATTATTTTTTAACTATGACAAATATCTACTTTCTTCAGTGCTTACAATATGACAGATATTTTGCTGTTCACTTCATTGTTATCTCATTTAATCTTCAAAATTGTCCCATATTCATTATGATCATTTTACCAATTACTGATTAGTCATAGTTTGCTTGTATAGTTAGTAAATACTTTCTTTACCCATACTTTTCTCTTGTTAGACTCACAAAAATCTGAAATAGTATCATCATTTCCATTTTGTGGATTAAGAAGCATAGAGATACTTGGCTGAAATGCAAATAAAACTTTGATATTCTTTAACATCTGCTTTAAAACTTCGAACAATTGCTACCTCTCATATTTAACACTCACTTGATGTGTAATCCAATGATTTTAGAACCAATTGTACTATATAGATCTTTTCCTTTTCTGTATTGAATAATAAATTGGGGTGTACCAAAAATAATTAATAGTATTTATGGTAAAGACTGGCAGTAAATTGAAAGATTCTTTAAACTTTGAGATTATTCATTCTTCCATTGAACATTGATTACCAGGAGAGCCTGTGATTTTAATGGCATTATACATAAGAATTTCAACTTAAATGAGATTTTGAATATTTTAATAAGCTATGTAGTATTTCCAATAGAATCTATAATTGACATCTCAAAGAAAAACTTTCCTTTTATATTCTTTATGCTTGAGCAAGTTTCTAAAGAACATTTATAGAAAATGCATTTTAACATTTTAATATTGATATTAATGTGTGACACCACAGGTTGGTAAATTCAGTTTTCTAGAGTACTACCTTCTTCAAAGTGAAATATTAGAGACCATATTGACCCAAATAAATAGGTCAGAGTTTCAAAAGAGTTTTCAAACTCCAGTTTAATTGCTCCCAAAAATATTTTGTCTTGAATTTGTTTAGTGTAAGATTTTTATTCCCATCAGTGCACAAATTTATTCTTTGAAATAGCCAAAAGCTACTATGATTTATTTATAACACTCTAATACAGTTGACCCTTGAACAAAATGGGGATTAGGAGGGCTAAACACCATGAAGTCGATAATTCACCTATAACTTTTGACTCCGCAGCAACTTTAATAGCCTATTTGTTGACTGTTAGACTTACTGATACACAGTCAATTAATACATATCTTGTATGTTCTATGTATTAAACACTATGTTTTCACCAGAAGATAACCTAGAGGATGTTATTAAGAATATCATAAAGAAGATAAGATGTGGCCGGGCGCGGTGGCTCAAGCCTGTAATCCCAGCACTTTGGGAGGCCAAGACGGGCGGATCACGAGGTCAGGAGATCGAGACCATCCTGACTAACACGGTGAAACCCCGTCTCTACTAAAAATACAAAAAAAAAAAAAAAAAAAAAAAAATTAGCTGGGCGCGGTGGTGGGCTCCTGTAGTCCTAGCTACT